>NC_041398.2:70478931-70641431 GCF_900747795.2 Erpetoichthys calabaricus
ATTAGTGATGAGTGAGTCAGTCAAACAGGTTCCAGTTATGAGCATTACGCGTAGAATTTCGAAATAAAACCTGCCTAACTTTTGTAAGTAAGCTGTAATGAATGAGCCTGCCAAATTTCAGACTTCTACCTACACGGGAAGTTGGAGAATTAGTGATGAGTGAGTCAGTCAGTCAGTCAGTGAGGGCTTTGCCTTTTATTAGTATAGATACTAGGGGGCTCCGCCCCCTGCTCGCTTCGCTCGCCAACCCCTGGTGTTGGGAAATTACAAAGAGCGTGATGTATGAATGAGATATAGCATAGTGTGAAGGTGTAGATGACGCAGATAGGAAGCAAACAATAAAGTGTTTGGCACAGTGTAAAGGTTTATTGGAAAATTTCTTTGTAAACAACATTAGTAGTAAAGATGGTGTCTTGTCCTTGAATGAGTTTTCCTTGGCATGGAGAATTTATGACCTTAACTTTAACGTCAGATGAACGTCGTAGTTGTGAGAAGGCCACATAAAGTTGTCCATGTTAAAAAACGGGCTCAGATAGGTAGATGCCAACCTTGTGCATGGTTTGTCCTTGTGATTTGTTGATGGTCATGGCAAAGGCAGGTTTAATGGGGAATTGTTTCCGTTTAAGTGTAAAAGGTAATTCCAGGTCAGAACTTGTAAGGTCAATTTTAGGAATTAGAACAGTATTGTTAGCATGTGATCCTGTAAGAACTGTTGCTTGAATAACATTGTGTGTTATGGTGTAGACGACTAAACGTGTACCATTGCATAAACCCTGTTTAGTGTTAAGGTTTCTTAATAGCATGAGTATTGTTCCGTTTTTAAGGCTAAGACTGTGTTGTGGTAATCCGGCTGGGTTAATAGTGTTCAAATATGCTAAGGGGAAATTAAGATGGTCATTGTCGTCATCAGAGTCAACTTTGTCAGAGCTTAGAAAGAGGTGTGACTCTCCAGGAAGTAATGAAATGACCTGGTTATTAATGTCATCAACAGTAATATTTTTTGGACATAATATACTTCATTGTGTTAAAAGGGGCATTTGGTGTAATGAGACCGCTGTTCCAAATATCTCCGTAAGTAAGTCGTCGCAGATGAAGGGTTGAGGAATTGTAATAATATCTGGGTGAAGTCCATCTGTATTGGTGAGTGTACAATGTTGTAGTTGTAATAACCAATTGTTATATTCGGGATCTGGAAATCGCATGTTTTGTACCAAGTGTATCTTTAGAAAGCAATGCCAATTGTTCGCGTAACATTTTTTGTTCCGCGGTTTTAGAAGTGCGCCGAGGTGAATTTTTTTTTTTGATGCGGGTTCGTGTTTGTGGTCCCGTTACTCAAGCCGTCTAGTTTTGTATCCGTGATCGTGAATTGATGACTTGTTTGATCTTTATCGTTAGGAATATGGATAAGTAATAAGTAGGATCGAACTCACAGTTAATATGCGGACTGTTCGTTTCTTCGTATTATCACCTATCAGGTAACGCGCCTGTATATGTATTGTAGTTCGGTCTCGTGTTGTTTATATGACGTCGTCGCATATTTTAAGGTGGACTGAATAATAGCTGAGCGCATGGCATGTGGAGCAATAGGTAAGCACTGTCTAAAATCTACTCCTAATAAAAGTACCTTTCCCGCAAAGGGAATATTATTTTTCATCAACGTTTGTAGAAGTTTATCAATGGTGTTGAGTAAGTGACTGGATGCCATTGTACATTCATCTATAATTAATAGTGTGGCAAGATGGATGTCACGTGCATTGTTACTGTGCGTTGTCATAGTGGATACCGATGTTTCTGTGATTGGGACCGGTATTTGGAATAAGGAGTGACATGTGTTTTTGGAGCCGAGACATTTTTTCTTTCGCGGTTTCAGAAGCGCTTTGTAGGTGCCGACGTGATTTGTGCATTCTTGATTTGTTTCAGGGTGCACTGTTCCAATGCGATGTAATATTTGTCCACATACGCGAAAGCAGTATGGGTCATTGCCTTTTGGTGACCTGATATTTACTCCGGTAGATGCAAAATCAAATGAACTATTGTAGGATGTAATGCAGTTCATAAAGTTTTTACTTTCAGGTACTTCGTTAGTTAGAAGCTTCTGTAGATATGCAGGATATGAATGTAAAGGAGGCAGTGTAATTTGACTTTTTTGACAACAACGTGTAAATTCATTACTTGTATTGCCATTTGTTTCTTCAGGGAAGTTAAGTGAATGACAATGATTGCAAATGACATTCATTAATCCCAATGAATTTTCATGAAAAGTGGACTTATTATTGAACGCGCTGTCAGCTAACTGGTGCAATCATTAGTGTGGTCGTGGGTCTGAATCGTCCTTTTTGTGTACGTTTCGCGTGCTATGTCCGTAGTCTGTCCCGTTTCGTGTCCAATGGGCTTTGTGTGGCGCTCGCGGCTTGTTTTTTTTTTTGTGTGCTGGGGGCTTGTTGCCTGAGTTTTTATTTCTGTTAGTGGAGGGGGTGTTTGTGTGTCGTGGGGCTGAATCGTCCTTTTTGTGTGCGAACCGTTTCGTGTGCCTGCGTGTGACTCCTTTGTTTTTGGTGTCCTAGGGGCGCGTGGCCTCATTTCTTATTTCAGTTACTGGAGGGGGGCTTTGGGTGTCGTGGGTCTCAATCCTCTTCTTTGAGTCCTGTTCCGTGTGCAATGGCTTCGTGCGTTTACGTTGCATCCCATCCGGCCGGTTTCCGTTGCTTGGGGGGGGGGGGGGGGGGGGGGTGCGGGGGGGTTTGTGGGGCGCCTGCGCAGTACGTCTTTTGTGGCCACGGCCCATGGCCGGATGTCCCTGCGTCCATCCGGTTTAGCATTCTCAGTTAGTAATATGGATATATATGTATATTTATAGATATATATATATATAGATATATATATATAGATATATAGGTGGTGGGTCTAGACAACTACAGCTTGATTGTCTTTAGGTATCTGGATGAAATCTTTGGACCCATTGTCAGACCCTATGCTGGTGCAGTGGGTCCTGGGTTCCTCCTGGTACATGACAATACCCGGCCTCATGTGGCGAGAGTATGCAGGCAGTTCCTGGAGGATGAAGGAATTGATACTATTGACTGGCCCTCACGCTCGCCTGACCTAAATCCAATAGACTACCTCTGGGACATTATGTTTCGGTCCATCTGACGCCACCAGGTTGCACCTGAGACTGTCCAGGAGCTCAGTGATGCCCTTGTCCAGATCTGGGGAGGGGGGAGGAGATCCCCCAGGATACCATCCGTCTTCTCGTTAGGAGCATTCCCTGACGTTGGCAGGCATGCATACGAGCATGTGGGAGCCATACAAACTACTGAGTATGATTCTGAGTTGCTGCAATGAAATTTCGGCAACATTGACTAGCCTGCCGCATCATTTCTTCACTTTGATTTTCGGGGTGTATTTGAATTCAGCCCTCTGTAGGTTGATAATTTTCATTTCCATCAAACGATGTGGCATCCTTTCGTTCTTAATACATTACCCAGTCCATATCCATATAGATATCCAGCATGATTTGTTTTTTCCCCATTCTGTTTTCAAAGTGTTCCTTTAATTTTTCACACATAAAAAGGAAACTCATAGGGATTAAACAGTATTATTTAATAAAACATTTTTGTCTGAACAAGAAAATGAACCCTTTTCATTTAGTAACTTATGGCACCTCATTTAGTCCAATACCAGTCCCCTACTATAATCAAATTAGCAGTTTGACATCTTGCTGAAGGCATTTTTTCACATTCATCTTTACAAAACACTACCATCTCTGTTCAGGTCCTCTCACTGAATTTCAGTAGGCTTCTGGTTAGTGCCTCTTCAGTGGACTTAACTTGAATGTTTAGGGATGTTGTCTTGTTAAAACATCCACTTTGTGATTGAGTTTTCAAACTGATGAATTGACATTGTTCTCATTAATTCCTTGATATTTTTTAGAATTCTTGATTCCTTCGGTGATGTCAAGTTGCCCATTGCAAGAGTATGAAAAACAAACTTGTGTAAAGCCTTTCCCAATACTAAACTTAACCATTACGGTAAAGTTTTATTGGTTTTTGGCTGTGTTGGCTATTAGCCAAACATGAGGCCTCTTGTTGTGCCCAGATAGTTCCACTTTGCTCTCTGTACAGAGAACAAACTACAGAGTTCTTTTTGATAACCATAATATAGATTATCAACCATATTATAGATTGTTGATCTGTGCATTACTAGTATAGAGGCAGCTAGACAGGCTTGTGACTCTCACAGTGTTATTTTAGGTTACAGTACCTTTCATTATTCTCCTTTTGGCTTTTGGTGAAATTTTAGGAGAACATGCAGTTCTTGACAAGGCCAACATTCTTTTAAATGCCCTTCACTCATACTTTTTGGGTAACAATGGATTGATGGAGTCTGATTTATTTATTTTTTTAATGATATTATAATCTTGTACATGTCAGTGAGCATCCACTATCTTTTTTCTCAGTTCTGCTTTTTGTTTCCTTAGCTTGAGACATGATGCTAGAATCGTATAAAAAGTAATTGATCAAGTTTCTTGCAGTGACTTTTGTTTGCTTTTCTCTAATACATTATTCCATATCTTCAGTTTAACTTGTTAGCTTGGTTAATTAGCTAAGTCTGTGTCATTGACACATACGGTTTTCTTTAACTTGATATTAGTCTTTGCACTTGTACAATTTCAGTTCACTAAATGTATCATTTTGTTGCATGGACATTCAAAACGTTTCCTGTTGGTCAATAATTATACTTTATATCAATCAGTAAGAGACAAATTCTGATTAAATTTGTATTTTGTGATTAAAAGCAAACATCTCAAATTACAAAATGATCATAAACCTTCAATCATGAATGTATTTCCACAGGTCCTAAGTGTTTATGATGGAAGGCTTTGGTAGCTTCACAGCCTGTTTTAAATAAATTTTAAAATGTATATCACAAGTGAAATCAAAAACCTGTTTATAATGTATATTTTAAAAATATAATATTAATAATAAACTCAAATTGTCATGCATTTTTTTGTAGGTGTACATTTGAAGACCTTTGTGCGCACCATCTAGCCAGGATAGAAGCACCTTTAAAAGCTGTAATGGAGCAAGCAAGTAAGTAAAAGCAAATAAATACATCACATTTTTAAGGATAGAGTCAGTATTTTAGGACATTCATCCATATGCCCTTTTCTTGAATGGTTCTCAGTCTGGTGTTAATTTCAACATGGGGAGTCCTATCCTATCCTGGCAGACTAGAATGTAAAATAGGATCCAAATTTGGATGGGATACAGATTGTTCTATAACTGAAGTAAAGATATTTTAAAGTTTTACTTTTTATTGGTAAATTTAAATTTGCACAAATGTCAGACTTTTGTCACCCAGGAACAAAGTTCAACACCATTGTGTGACAGTGCGGGTTGGCTCGACACTACTGATCTCTTCCAGGAGCCTCTTGAACCCGCCACCGCTGATAACGTTTATCAAGGGATGAGCCGGGCAAATGAGGACACTCACATATAGCAAGGGTTTGGTGCAAAGGTGAAGTAGTGCTTTTATTAAAACAATCCAAATAAATAGTGCAGTGCTCCTTCCATAAATAAATAAGTAAATAAATACTAATAATCCATAAAAATAAACAGTGTCCATGTAGAGGTTAAAAAGTCCAATAAATAAATCCTTAAAATCGAGGTTAAAAACTCCCAAGGCAGGAAAACTGTCCTTTTTTAAAACTGAGTCCCTAGTGCTGCCCTTTGAAAGCGACATTTCCTCTGCTTGCGAGGTCTTGTGACAGTGGAGACGTCCTTTCAACCTACACATCCATCCTGGCTCCCAGCAGGGTTCCCAAACCAGACCACAACTTGTGAAGGCTCGGGTTCCTGTGGCCTTCCGTGGCTAAATGTCACTCACTCAGTCATGGCTCTGGCCTCTATTTTATCTCTTATCTAGTGTTATGCCTCTTTAAAACCACTTCTGGAATCAGGAATGACACTTGTTTGGCTACAGGAAAACATACTACTATAACCCCTTGTGATCTCTCATATTCCTTTATTGAGCAGTAAGTAATAAGAATTTAAGGCCAAGACTCCACCGAAGTTCCCTAACTGTTGATGTCCACAAGATTATATCATTTAGGATATTGTTTAGCATAGCTGCACACTATGTTCTGTGTGACATGCTTCAAAAGACCTTCACAGCAGTAGAGACACATAAGTGTTGCCCAGGTGGTTTAAAACAAGAAGTGCATCTTGAAATGTGGTGCTGCCCTGCACATAGAGGTGGTGCAGATAAAAATATGAGACATTAGTTGCACCGGGAGTTGATGCCTAAATCACCTAGGATAAATAGAGCAGGGAAACCAAAGGAAAGAGGTCAGATTTGTAGATGGGTGTTTGGGATGGCTGCATTGAGGTCAGTTCCAGTAGGAAGTTTTCTTGGGCATAATGAACCGTCGAACTTTGAGACATTATGGAGGCAGGGGAGACAGAGGAACCAGATTGTGCTCTGTGGGTACCTATATAAGGTGGCAAAGTGGGCACACTGCACACCTATACGAGGTTGCAGTGAAGCAGCATAGAGGTGCTTGTATGAACAAATTTCATCTTAAATTCCTTGGCATTGATCTTGTATAAAAATTGCTATGCAGACTGAGATGTCTAAAATCCAAAAATAATGTGAAAACGTTCCTTTATTTTCATAAAATGCATCCCTGCATTCAGGGCAAGTGGACCACTACCCTACACCTTCCAGACAGATAGTGATGTTGTGTAAAATTAAAATAAGTAGTAAACTTGACTTAGTAATTTTACATATTAATAAAATGTTTATAGTAATCTCAGTTTACTTATCATACCTTTACTCATGACTACACATGTACAGAATACATTTTTCAGTTCCACCTTTGGGCTTAGTGGCTTATAGCACTTTTTAAGTGACTCATTGGTTGGTTTTCTTTTGTGTCTCAATTTTAAGGATGCTTGAACTTGCACATCTTTCTATTTTGGAATAGTTACTTTCAATCATATGAATCACGTTGGTTACTTGTGTATGGTATGACTTAGCACTTTCAGTGTTGAGTATATGAACCAACTTGGTATGTTTCTCCTCAGCATAATACAGTATAACCTATTACATGTCTTAACTCAGCATTAGTCTTCCTCTCACTCTGTAGCACTCCACTCATCCACCTCACTAGTTTTATCTCTTGATATAAAAAGAATGAGTCTCACCCCACAGGTTGCAGAGGAATACAGGGAATGAAGGAAAAAGTTTTGGGTGCCAACATTCCAATATGAAAAATATGACAATAACTCTTAAACCAGTTATGATCGTGAAGATGATAAATTATGTTTAACAATTGATTATTGTTAAATACTATGGCGTTTGCATGCGTCCCAAATGACCAAATATTCGTCCCTCATTTTAGTCATTTTACATATTCATTAAAGAAATTAAAGATCTTTTTGAATGCATGAGAAACATGAAACATGTTTGGGCTTTCAAAGAAGCAGTTTCTTGTTCTGTATGCTTCAGTGTGCAGATATGATAAAAAAGACTTGTTACTCAATTTCTCAGAAGTGATACAATCTTCAGTGTGCCTATCAGAATCTCTTAACATACTGCTGCAAGGTGGCAATGCCAATTTCGTTGTGCATTCTGGAAACAGTAACACTTCCCATTCTTTATAAAATATCTGTGATAATTTAATGTGACCATTTTAGTAGACATTTCAATAACAAATGGCTTATTGTAGGTGATTGAATGTGCAGGACATTTTTTGGCTTGTTTTTGGTGCAGCTGCACTATAGTTTTACAACAATGAAAAGCAGTGCAGTGTGTATGAGGGGCAAACCTGTCTTGCTCCCAGTAATGCTACCAATAACTTTTTACATTCAGTTGTGTCTTTAGTCCTCTTGAGCAGAGATTGAAAAATACCACACATATAAGATGGGCACTTATTTTCCTTAAAACCCCTGCATCCTGAGGCTGTCATAGATATGCAAATAATATTATAATAACATTAACTGTAGCATGGTTTTATAGCAGGTACTTTCTGTACACATATTAAATTATTTGCATAACAATTTTACTGTATAATATCATGGGCTGGGAAAGAGTATATATATATATATATATGTATATGTATATATATATATATATATATGTATATATATATATATATATATATATATATATATATATATATATATATATATGTATATATATATATATATATATATATGTATATATATATATATATGTATATATATATATATATATAATATATATATATATATATATATATATGTATATATATATATATATATATATATATATATATATATATATATATATATATATATATATATATATATATATATATATATATATATATATATATATATATATATATATATATATATATATATATATATATATATATATATATATGTATATATATATATATATATATATATATATATATATATAATATATATACATATATATATATGTATATATATATATGTATATATATGTATTATATATATATATGTATATATATATATATATATATATATATATATATATATATGTATATATATATATGTATATATATATATGTATATATATATATGTATAATATATATATGTATATATATATGTATATATATAATGTGTATATATATATGTATATATATGTATATATATATATGTATATATATGTATATATATGTGTATGTGTATATATATATGTACTGTATACACACAAACACACAGTATGTTAGTCATAACAATTCTTGATGCTTTCTTCCACAGCAATAGTCTACAGTAGCTACTAAAAACTGCAAATTCTTGTGTTGTCTCATATGCAGGTGTCTTTTTAGAATTACAAACACTAAAGGAGTATGTAATAGATTAGAATTTCATCTCTAGGCTGCCAATCCACAGGCCATTGGAAACAGAACTTTTTTAATTTGAGAATTTATTAAAACTTTGTAATAGTGTTTTTTCAAAATTATAGGGTAATTTCAAAATGTAATCTGCATGATGTATTTTCTGGCTAGGTTTATCACAGAGCTAAGAGTATTTGTTTCTGTTTACTTTAGTGAAAGAGACTTACTGTCAGAATGCCATTGAAGTAAGGCTGATGTGGCAATTTTCAAAAGCTTTCACTACATGTGTGCTACTGTTACAGTACATGAAGACAGCCTTTATTTCAAGGTTCTTAGGGTCAGTATTGTCATATTTGCACTCATTTTTGAGATTCATTAATTATTCTTTATTCTGCTTTGTGTTTGTATTTCTTTTGTTATTTACATAATATGTGTAAAGTCAGATGTTACTTCAGTAAAATAGTCATTGCAAATTAGTCATTGTAGAGTGTCATTTGAAGTGTGTTGGCAGAAAGGCATTTTACAATTCAGACAAGGGAGGAGTTTATTCAGTGACATGCTTTATCATTGCAAACCAGTTGTTGCCACAGTGCTGTGAGACCTTTATTTAAAATTATACCTGTGCTGCAACAGTTTGCATATTTAGTTCTCTTGAATATGTATCTGTTTAGTTCATTATACTCTATTAAAATTTCAGATAAAAATGACATAATGGTGGGCAAGACATTACAAAATTGCTAATAAAATGGAAGATAGCCTAACCAGTATTTTTCAAGTAAATTTCAGACCTATTGTTGTTAGCCCAGCACTGACTCCTGCCTTAGCCCCATTGTTTCCAAGATAGAGGCTCAAGGCCCTGTGACCTTGAAATGGATTAAGTGCGTTTTAGAGTTATTTTCTTTAACATTGCTCTGTCACATGGCCCATAAAGGTAAATAATATCTGTTCTGTTGCACTTAGCCTTATTTATTATGATTTTCAAAGCTACTTGTATCATAGTATTATTCTCACAAGTTGTTTTTTTTTCTCTATCTCCTGGATCCGTGGTATTTCCTTTTAGGTAGTTCCCTAAACTTTAACTCTTTCTTGCCCAAGTCCTATAAATCTGCCTAATGTTTGGTAATTTGGTATTTTCGATTGTAAATTGGTGGTATTTCATCCGGTTGTCAAGTTCTTTTTATATCATCTGATTCAATATAAATTCAGCTTTCCTGCGACGTCCTTTGTGAATGACACTATATAACTTTTTAAAATTGTTTGCAAACAAACAAGGATCTTTTTTTACATTTTCATTATAAAAACAACAAGAACATAATGAATGAATGAAACTAAATGAAAACCAAAATGTTTTGCCATCTTTTTTTATAAGTGTATACCCATCTTTTTCCAGTCCCCACATGGATCCATCCATCCATCCATTTTCCAACCCGCTGAATCCGAACACAGGGTCACGGGGGTCTGCTGGAGCCAATCCCAGCCAACACAGGGCACAAGGCAGGGAACCAATCCTGGGCAGGGTGCCAACCCACCGCAGGGACACACACAAACACACCCACACACCAAGCACACACTAGGGCCAATTTAGAACGCCAATCCACCTAACCTGCATGTCTTTGGACTGTGGGAGGAAACCGGAGCGCCCGGAGGAAACCCACGCAGACACGGGGAGAACATGCAAACTCCACGCAGGGTGGACCCGGGAAGCGAACCCGGGTCTCCTAACTGCGAGGCAGCAGCTCTACCACTGCGCCCCACATGGATTTTTTAATTTATTTTTCCCCCAGGACATATCTTTACTGTATATTTAAGTAGTGATAGCTTGCAGTATCATTAAATTGTTTAGCATATGTCCCTAGATTGAGTATATATTTAGGTTTCTGTTCAAGTCAGACACAATGCAAAATAACATTGCACTATATCAACATTACTATAAATTTGATAGGGAACTTCCTGTAGCACTGTACCTTGCAGGTAGATTAGAACACAGGCAGAGCTGGTGATGTATATCATCACTGTACATCACAGACATGCATTCCATTTATTCAAAGGCATAACAAAGAATGGTCACTCACCAAGCAGAACACAATACCAAACCCCACCCTCATTACCAGAACAATCACAAAGCACAGCAGTTCATACAACATAAGAAGGCAAAAAGTAACCAAATAATTAGGTAAAGACTGATAAACTTACATAAAAACAGCTCATATATTATCTTTGTCTCAGACTGCAGCTCTTGCCAAGAAAACAATGATGGAAAAGATTTTTTTTTCTGCAGTGATTATGTGTCAAGATAAAAAAACTGCTGCCAATAAATTTTGTCTGAAGAAAGATTTAGGCACGCTGGCTTGGTACAACTTGGACCCATCTCAGATCAATTCCAGCATGTGTTACTTGCATATGGGCAGCTAGATAAAGAGAAGTGTACTGTACTACCTCTTTCTTGATAGGCTAAAAAAAAAATAAGCAAATGAAAAAAAGCTGTATGTATTTGAAATTTGAATTGTCTTTGTATATCCAGTCTCTTTATATAAGCCAGTCTGTAATCAATAATGCTTATGGATATGTTAACAACCAAATAGTGATATTTGTTGCCAGTGGAGAACACCTTGTCTATGACACAGCACATAGACAAATGTTGCTTGTGTTTTGCTTGTACTTGGAACCATCCTGGTTCACCATTTACACATGAAAATTGAAAGATGTTGATACCTACAAGAAATCCATAAAGCCAGAATAAATGTGTGTATAAGTGAAGCATTCCATTGTCAATGGTTTGTCAAATATGGCAGCTGTGTCATCGCTAGTGTGCTTGGTCAGAAATTGCACATTAATGTCATTTTTTTTTTTAGGATAAACAAATGCATCAGTAAGTTTTTTTTTTCAGTCTTTGCCAATTGATTTTTGTTCATCATTTATATAAGTTGACTTTTTTCCTTCTTATGATCCAGAACTCACCCGTGATGATGTTTATGCCGTTGAAGTGATTGGAGGTGCTACCCGAATGCCAGCAGTAAAAGAAAGGCTCAGTAAGTTCTTCGGAAAAGAAATTAGCACCACACTGAATGGAGATGAAGCTGTAGCACGAGGATGTGCCTTACAGGTATTGCATATTTGTTTTCTTCAAATTTGTTTTCTTAAAATTACAGGTTTGTGTGTTTTATTATTGTAACAGTTGTGTCTTTATTTTGAAAAGTAGAGAACACGTGCTGTCTCAAGTAGTTTTTAGCATGTTTAAATTCATTGGAATAATGATGAGCTCTCGGTCAAAGTTATGACTGATCTTTTTAGAAACAGTTTTTCACTGTGAAACCAGAACTGTTGAGATGTTTAGGTTCCATTTATGTTAAGTTTTGACTAACCTTAATAAATAACAGTTTAAATGTGATTTATTCAATAATCTTTTTGAAGCTGTAAAGCAGTGTAAATTATTAATTATGGGTAGTTGTCAACTTACAACCATGTTCGGTTCTGATGGATAGGAAGCAGGACAGATTGATACATGTTTTCAAACATGTATAGTACTTTATAATTGGTCCTTTAAGTCATATTGTTTATTTTATATCCTTTTTTTAATCATCATTCTTAGCACATTGTGTAGATTTTGTATCATTTTTTTTTGTACATTTTTATTTTATTTTTGTTTCGTTATTATTGTTGCTCACATGGGTGCTAAACAACTTCACAAATACTTTCTTTGTGTTTTTACGTCATCAGTGTGAGCCTCTCTGTGTTAATTGTGTTAACTCTGAGAGAAGGAATCATACCAGCGAGTTTGAGCACTCATATGTTTTCTGATTTAATGTTTCAGCTTGTTAGTAATAAACATTAACAGGTAAAAGAGTTCATTGTGGTTTCATTACCCATTTGTGGCTGTTCAGATGAAGAGTTACATCTTGAGTCACAACGCAGAAGCTTCGGAGGTTAACCAGATTCAAAGCCAGAGGCGCAGCATTACAGCATGTGCAGTGCGGTTAACACTGGTTACAATGAGATATGTTAAAGTCACATTCGCTTTCTTTCCTCCCTCATACTGCTTGATCACCTTCATTTTTGTGTTAAGGTCAATTGCATCTTTTTCCTGTAATTGTAAGACAAATGTAACTGAATTTAGTAGAAACCGCTGCAGGTAATAAACAGAGATTGAGATGAATGAGTCACGGCATACAGAGCTGGCGTGGCAAAAAGTGTTGTTAGCCTGTGGGGCACAGTAGTGGTCGCAAGTCGAATGGTCATAAGACACATAGGTCGTAAGGTGATGAGTACCTGTATAATAAAAAAAAAAAAACATTTTTGTTGATTTTTTTTTTTTAATCTTAAGAGTTTTTGTTTCAGTTAAATCCTGGAGTGATGAATAGTATTAGCCTGGATATTAAATTTGGACCTTATTGGAATTTCACAGTCAGTTTTATAAATGTGAATTAACATCTTTTTCTTTTCATGTCAAAGATAATTATAATGTGGACTATGCTGAGAAGAAAGTAGTTTGTCAGCTGATGTTTATGTTGCATTAACACTAGAATTACCAGAGCCTACGAAAAAACTCGTAAATCCGTCCCACCTTAAATCGCGTCTTAAAGCCATTTGCACATCTCCGCCAGAGTCTTTTGTCATCTAAATGTGATGATAAACAAAAGCTACTAGCAGCCAGCTATTCCATCCCCCCACCGACTTAGAATGAACTCCTAGCCCATGCCTTGCCTTGATTTGATTATTTGGGATTGAAGTGGAGTTTTACAGTGGAAATAATTCGAGTGTTATTTGGAATACACGCATTTCATGTGTGTTCCGTTTCTACAGTATAGTAGGCTGTGCAAACACATTTTTAAAACAGAAACGTTTTTCATATTCTAATAGTAAATGACAAAATGTAGGCATAAACTATATAACGTATGAAGCCTGAAGTCCATATATCAAAGAAACACTTTCACAAAAGGTACAAATAAGAGAACACGTGCGCTTTTCTTCAAAAATATAACTGCACAAAAAAAAAAAGCCGCGTTAGCATGCCACATTGACACTCTTACTACAACTGCCGCGGTGGCGTAATGGTATCAGCTCCTGACTGGGGATCAGAGGGTGGCGAGTTCGATCCCGCACGGCTCCACTTTGAGAAGTAACCTGCTCTTATTCTTACAATTTTAGAATAACAACATAAATTTCATTTCAGTCTGTAACAGCCGGTGTAACTTATGATACTGGTAAAGGTTAGCTTTTTTTTTTTTTTTTTTTTTAATTCACTTTTCATTTTCGCAGTCGATGCATACTAACGCCCCCCCCCCCCCCCCCCCAAAAGGGTTCTGACACATAAACACTGGCGAAGCTGCCTTCCTTCGTATCTCACCGTCACTTGATTTTCTTTTTATTCAGTGTTATTGAGTGTTCCTGCCAGTCCCCACATGTTGCTGTATGCTGTTTCTTTTGTACTCCAGGACATGCAGAGGAGAGAATGATTTCACATTATTTATGCCGTTTTCACATAAAGACTGCAGAATACTCGTGACTGCATTCTCGTACCAATGCACTTTTTCCATCACCTTTTCCTGTAAGAAGCAATGTACTCACTTCTCTCTATGCTGTGGTTTCTATTACACACCTGAAAGAGACAATATATGTGAAAACTTCATCGCACTAATGCAATATTATTTGAAAACGAACAGCGTCAGATCAGGTGTGAAAATTTTATGTGAGCTATGAAGAAGGCAGCTTCGCCAGCGTTTATGTGTCAGAACCCTTTTGGGGGGGGGGGGGGGGGTAGTATGCATCGACTGCGAGAATGAAAAGTGAATTAAAAAAAAAAAAAAAAAAAAAAAGCTAACCTTTACCAGTATCTCACATAAAATTTTCACACCTGATCTGACGCTGTTCGTTTTCAAATAATATTGCATTAGTGCGATGAAGTTTTCACATATATTGTCTCTTTCAGGTGTGTAATAGAAACCACAGCATAGAGAGAAGTGAGTACATTGCTTCTTACAGGAAAAGGTGATGGAAAAAGTGCATTGGTACGAGAATGCAGTCACGAGTATTCTGCAGTCTTTATGTGAAAACGGCATAAATAATGTGAAATCATTCTCTCCTCTGCATGTCCTGGAGTACAAAAGAAACAGCATACAGCAACATGTGGGGACTGGCAGGAACACTCAATAACACTGAATAAAAAGAAAATCAAGTGACGGTGAGATACGAAGGAAGGCAGCTTCGCCAGCGTTTATGTGTCAGAACCCTTTTGGGGGGGGGGGGGGGGCGTTAGTATGCATCGACTGCGAAAATGAAAAGTGAATTAAAAAAAAAAAAAAAAAAAAAGCTAACCTTTACCAGTATCATAAGTTACACCGGCTGTTAAAGACTGAAATGAAATTTATGTTGTTATTCTAAAATTGTAAGAATAAGAGCAGGTTACTTCTCAAAGTGGAGCCGTGCGGGATCGAACTCGCCACCCTCTGATCCCCAGTCAGGAGCTGATACCATTACGCCACCGCGGCAGTTGTAGTAAGAGTGTCAATGTGGCATGCTAACGCGGCTTTTTTTTTTTGTGCAGTTATATTTTTGAAGAAAAGCGCACGTGTTCTCTTATTTGTACCTTTTGTGAAAGTGTTTTCTTTGATATATGGACTTCAGGCTTCATACGTTATATAGTTTATGCCTACATTTTGTCATTTACTATTAGAATATGAAAAACGTTTCTGTTTTAAAAATGTGTTTGCACAGCCTACTATACTGTAGAAACGGAACACACATGAAATGCGTGTATTCCAAATAACGCTCGAATTATTTCCACTGTAAAACTCCACTTCAATCCCAAATAATCAAATCAAGGCAAGGCATGGGCTAGGAGTTCATTCTAAGTCGGTGGGGGGATGGAATAGCTGGCTGCTAGTAGCTTTTGTTTATCATCACATTTAGATGACAAAAGACTCTGGCGGAGATGTGCAAATGGCTTTAAGACGCGATTTAAGGTGGGACGGATTTACGAGTTTTTTCGTAGGCTCTGGTAATTCTAGTGTTAATGATTTGGTGAACTAAAGATCATGTGACATCAGAAATATTTTTTTTTGCTTCTAATAAACAAGGTAAAAATTTCTTCACAACCATATGCCTCCTTATTTCCTTCTTATTGGTTGCTTCATGAAAGCATCTAGTTGTGGACTGCAAAGAGATTACAGCTGTTTTCTTGGTATTTATTGAAATCTTGATATATAATTCCCAGTATGGAAGTTTTACGATTACTTAAAAAGTGATCATATTGTATCATACAGGAAAGTTTAAACTTCAGAACATTTTATTTGCTTCAGTGTGTATTTTGGAAAATCTTTTTAGCAATGACTGATTAACAGAAATATGTGATTGCAATGCACAGTTCCCTCTTCTCTAATCACATGGTCTTCTAAAAAGCTACCTTTTGACCAACATAATTACAAGAAACATGCTAAGAACTGTGATATATATACTTGGTACTGCATAATGTTTCCCCTTTTCTATGTATTTCTTTGGATAACTGTAAAACCTTAATGCTTACTTTTTAAAATAACATTTCTTAGTCATTTAGTTGACTAAGGAAGGGAAGTATAAACGCCTAGAACATTTGATGTGCAGTTCCTATCAGGTTTATGGCAGGTCTAGAAATTACTTAAAATTTTGGAGAAATACAATATTGTACCATCACACAATTCAAGACCACTGAATTAATCCTTTATTTTTTTTTCTTTAATAGTGTGCGATTTTGTCACCAGCATTTAAAGTTAGAGAGTTTTCAATAACAGATGTGGTTCCTTTCCCAATAACCTTAAAGTGGAAATCCTCTCTGGATGAAGGTGTTGGGTAAGAAAAGTCTTTTTACTTTCATTATGCCTGAAGTTCCAGTCCACTAGTACGTAACCCGTGCTATGAATGTTGTGAATGGAATGCTTATTTTGATGGTATAAGACCAGTTTCAAAGAATATATTCCCTTTCATTCTATGGCTGTCACAAAAATTATAATTTTAATATTTGAGTTAGAATTGTGCTCATGTTAACATACACTACTTAGGTAGTATTAAATAAAGGCTTTGAAGATTTGCAATATGTTTGTAACCTTTTGGTATGTAACACAAACAAAGCCTTTTTTAAAGGTCTTTTTATATATTAGTAAGCAACTTAATTCATACACTACAGAGAGTGTCAAGAAAAAGTTGCCATATTTTTAAAATCTTAAGACTACTGTAAAATAAAACATTTGTTTTGGTCCAGTTATATAGCAATAAGTGACTAAACTTCATGTCACATTGCACAACTATTCCAGCAATTTTAGAGTCAGATTTAGTAGTCATAGTGCTCTGTGACTAGCCACAATAAAATCAAACAAGTTTAATTTTGCTGTATGTCATAAGGCAGGCTCTTGTGTGTGCAAAAGTTAACAACCAATGATCAGTCGGTCAGAAGTACAATGCATATGGTCCCATTCTCCACAACCTAACAGATGTGGTCTTATCCATGTTTTATTTCAATGTCAATTTATTTATAGAGCACATTGAAAACATCATCAGCAATGCTGTAGCCATATTGCTTTACAGTAAAACATACAATAAACATAAAAAAATATAAGAAACTACAATAAAACAAAATACAACCAGCAGAAAATTGAAACAAACAAATGACTAAAACGAGGGAACCATCAGTATCACTAAAGGGCACAGAAATAGACAGAATTGAAATGCATCTTCAATCTACTTTTAAACAGTACAGCTGAAGGTGAATCCTTAGTGTGATTAGGTAATGAATTCCATGTAAAACACACAATTTGGATCAATAGACAAAAGCATACCAATGCATTGATTTAAAAACCAGCAGCAAAATTTTAAAATTAATTCTGAAACTAACAGGCAGCCAAGGTAAAGAGACCATTGCAAAGGAAAGCACTGATGTCAGGTATTACTTAGTTCGCTTTTTTTTGCCTGCTTTTGCACTGTGCATCAGTTCTTATTACATTCTGTTCTATAATGACTGTTTCACAATACTTTAAAATTTCCTATTGCACCATGAGCAACTGGGAGGTTGTAATAGAATTGTGTTATCCATTGTCCCCTGCGATTTCAAGTCATATAATCAGATATCCTCAAGGCAAGAGACACAAATTGCAGTGTGACATGTTCTCTGACTCAAAGTTGTGTAGGTGATGCCAGCCTAACTGATTGGTAGCCCCTTTCTAAAGTGAATGTGAGTGAAAGTTTTAAAGACAAAAATGTTTTTTTGTTGTGCTTATGTTAGGTTGACTATAAATCTAAGAGGAAGTTGTATTTGCAGGAGTACAGTACAAACACACAGAATTTTGCATAAGTAGAACAAAATAAGCCAAAGAGACCGGAAATAACATCCATTGCTGCAGGTAAAACACACACACATAGAATAGGTAATAATATTAAATTTGCTGTTGAAATTTTGAAGTTTACAATCAACTGATCATGTTTATATCTCTTTATATGTAGATATACTCGCAGTGTTTGACAGACCTATTTCTGTGAACTTGCCTGGTCATTTTCCAGGGCTATGCATTTTTTTTTTATTCATGAGCCTTTACATATTCAGTCTTTGTTGTGAGATACACAAGCAGTGTAAGGTTTCAGGAATCTCATGATGCTCATTGTTTTCACTGCGCAAGAGGAATATTATGCTTATGGTGGAGCAGCTTTTGCCATTTATGTATTATGATTTTTTACTGCAGAAACTTCCCTCGGTTTCCCTAACAGTTAATAAGACATATGTCTCCAGAATATTTTTTTTTCTGTTACTTAGAAGTACAACTTATTAAGCAATTGGCATTTAAATAAGTAGAAATGACATGAAAAGAGCATAAATCTGTTAATTCAACCCTTTTTTCTTTTTTTTTCAAAAGTAATATTATAAGTTAAATTAATGAATATTCAAAAATTGTTCAGTTGGCTAATTATTTTAAATAAAGTCTGAAGTGATTATTTGCTAAGCCCCAGAACTCTTAAATTAAAAGTATTGGAAATAAATAATAATTACATAGGTAGCCATCTGGCAATTTTACTGATTAGAAAAGTATAAAAAGGAGGATTGGACAGAATTAATGATATGTGATACATGAGAATACTGTAAAAATGAGAATGTATCATTAAGTGGGGTACATTACAGACTCATCCCAAATAAGTAACAAGAGAAGAACTTATTTGTAGAGATATGGCAGAATTTGCTTGCATTTGAAACCGTGACTTTTTTCAAAGGTCAGTTTTTTAGTAAGAAAACATTGTTGTCCTTCTCAAATACTTTAATACCTTGTGTCTTCTGGCTGTACTCTGGTTTAGTCCAGTTTCCTAACTGAACCAGATGCACAACACTGCAGTATTTTTAATTTAATAATAATAATTCATTACATTTATATAGTGCTTTTCTCAGTACTCAAAGCGCTATCCACACAGGGAGGAACCGGGAAGCGAACCCACAATCTTCCAGTGTCTCCTATTTTTAATTTAAAGAGAGAGAGTATATGTAGCATTTTTCTACTGAACTTGTGTCTTTAGTAAAAGCACTGCAAGCAATGGACAAATGTTAATCGATACTGTATTGACCTACACTGAAATGTTTGTATTCTGTTATAGTAAGCATTTCCTTTTCAAATTGTTAACCTGGTAAGATTTGTACTCTTTGTACCTATTGGCCCTACAAGAAAGATGAACAATTTCCTAAACATACTGGATTATTATTTTGTTGTTACAGAGAATGTGAAGTTTTTTGCAAGAATCATCCTGCTCCATTTTCAAAAGTTATCACTTTCCACAAGAAGGAGCCCTTTGACCTGGAAGCTTATTACAGTAGCTCTCAAGATCTTCCATATCCAGATACTAGAATAGGTAAGAAGTAACCCTGGCCAATTTTAATCATGTTTTAATAGTATAAATCCACAGATTCTGTCTAGTGGTTCAATACAAGATGGTACTTTTTTGTCTAAATAGTGCAACCCTGTCAGTATTTAATCAAAATGAATTTTCTGGGCAGCACTGAATACTTATATTTACAGCTCCAGAGTCCTTGACTTGAATCCCAGCCTTCTTCCTGTTCCCACATGGGGTCCTATCCTGATAAATATCTCAAAATATGCATGTTAGGCAAATTGGCAACCTTTGATTGGCCTGTATGAATGAGTGTGGGTTTGTGCATCATTGCTAAGGCCTGGAGTTTAGATCTGTACCACACATTCCTGTCATCCAAATAGTATATTACATTTGACTTCTGTTGTCTTCATTGTGTGTATTGAGACCACATGGTGGTTCATTTCAACTTCTAGTTCTGTGTAGGTTACTGCAGCCACCAGCAAACATGTCTCCCCATGTCTGCCTTCAACAGTGGGTCCCAGTATTTCTTTGCTGTATGGGGATTTTTGTTGTGAACCAAATCTATGTTCAGATTGATCTTTGTCAAACCCCTCTGTTTACACCAGCTTGCTAGAGCTTGCCAAGGGCAAAAGGATTTTGAATAAGTAATGTCCAAAACCATTAAGACACACAAGTCAATCCATCACTTTAAGGTCACAGTCCTTGGAATAATGCTTGTTTTGCATTAAGCAAATTTGTAAAAAAAATTATCTACTATATATAAAAGGAACTATGTAAAAATAACTTTACTGTTTTATTACTATAACATCTATAAAAACTGTACATTTCAGAACTGAAAAATATTAAGCATGGAAAGGTGGGGCTGTCACTACTTTTCAGTTACTATAAAATTGAGAAAAATAAAAATCATAAATGTTTTCTTTCATAAAATGTTTGGAGGCCACATCAACGGTACAAGAAAAACATTTCCATTACTTTCCATGTGTTTGACTACTATTTTTTCTCTCAAGTTTTATTTTCTTGTCTGTAATTGAATGACATTTGTATTAGTTTTTTGTAACATTACCTACAAAGTAAACCAAAAAAATGATTAGTTTATGCAAGAAACAGTCAGACTTTTCCATAAATGGTTGGTAAAAAATAGACATGCTTGGATTTGGGTCCAATACAGTGCTTATGTACTTGTACTCATGAAAATGCACCTATGCCTATAACCAGTACTGTTAACATGCATACGTGATTATGCAAAATTTGAAGAGAAAAAAAGGGAGAACACAAAATGTCTGTGGTGTGAAGTTCTTCAAAATTCACAATGAAAACCAGAGCCTAGAGGATTGTAAACTGTGCTGTGCTGGAATATCGGGAGCGGGTACAAAAACAAGTTTACTCAACACAAGTAACCTAATTAAACATCTCAAAAGTAAACATAAGAATGAGCATGGCAAAATTGCCACTTTTGCAACATTGCTTGTAGCTGCCTGCTGCCAGTCTCTGCGAATTATCATTTGACATTTTTTCTCTCCTTGCCAAATGGTGGAAAATAACAGAAGTACTTGTCCAGTGTATTGTTCTTGGTGATCAACCATTGTCAGTTGTTGATTACGTGGGATTTTGGCAGCCCCTGAATGTGTAACAAAAGTATGTTGGCAGCTTATGCCACTGATAATTGGATCAATAGTGTCTGTCCAATGTCTATCATCATCTTAACTGTACAGTGACTAGATGAGAAATTTACTCTTGAGTGGGTTATGCTGCATGTAAAGCACAATAGCAGATGCATTTCACGAAATGCTTGGCACTTGGGCCATTTTAAAAAGTATTGTGCGTGTTGTGGTCCACAATAATACCAAAAATATGATAAAGGACATAGAAGATACTGGAGTCCCAAGCCTTTCCTGTGTTGCTCATACACTCCAGGTGTCAGTGGCAGAGCTCGTTTTTGCACAGCAAAGTGTTGCAGGTGATATGAATCAGGCATAAAATAGTTGACTTCATCAGTCCTCGGGTCTTGTTTCCAAATTGCATCAGGCTTGCTTTGATATTAATTTGCAAACCTCAGGTACTGAATTTTGTGGCTAGGACTCGGGAAAGGTTTTTTTTTTTCTGCCGACTCTTACCATGATGGTTATATTTGTTCAGGTGTTGCTGCATAGTAGAACAGTGTACTACCATTCTAGTCTGCTAAATCTTCCTGAAGGTCTTTTGCAGTGAAATGGGGGGTTTTATTTGCCCGTCTAGCAATCCAATGAGCAGTTCTTTCAGAAAGTTTTATTGGTGTTCCAGACCTCAACCTCCACTGTACCTACTGATTGCCATTTCTTAATAACATTGCAAGCTGATGAAACAGCTACCTGAAATCACTTTACTATCTTCTTGTAGCCTTCTCCTGCTTTGTGAGCATCAGTTATTTTATTTTTCATGCAGCTGCTTAGAGGAGTCCATTGCTGTTAAGTTGGGACAATTTTTGAAGAGTCAGAGAATTTATACATCTTTTCAATTTGCATCACCTGGGGTTTCCTAACAGTGACTGATAAATAAGCCGTAGCCTTAACAAGCAAATTAAGGAACTTGGTAAAAGTTGTCAGAGACCTCAATATCTTGGGGTGCCCAAGCCTTTGCATGGTGCTTTCCGTTGTACACTTCAACAAAACAAAAACCATACATGAACCCTGCATAAAATGCTGAAAATAAATGGGTCATCTTTAACTTTTTTCCCTTTGGTGATCAGTTCATCTTCTACTCACTTAACTATTCACAGTGATAGACATTTTAATCAAGGGTGCCCATATTTTTGCATGTCATGGTACATATATATTGTAATTAAACTGCATGTGTTAGTTACAGATTTTCATAAATCCTCAAATTTTATGAAAATTCATTAGTATTTTAGAACAACCTATTAAAGTACTTATGTCTTTAAGTATCAAATTGATTGGACATACAGTAAAACCGGCATGCATATCATCAGAAAAAAAGTTTTCCTGTTATAGATATAAGGATCCCCGCCCCAAACATAAATACAGCCAAGGAGACCAAAGAGATGGTGTTGCTGGAGCTGAAGGGATTAGGTTTATGTGGAACCATCAAAAGTCCCTGGATGGTTCAGCAGAGTAGTAGTTTGGACCATAGGTTTAATGAAATTGCAGATGAACATGCAGTGGCATCAATACTGTTCCAGTAGCTGCCGCCATACGCCTGGAAACATACCAGGAAGAGTCCACAGTTCTCATTCAAACAGACCAGTTTGATCTTGGATATGAAGGAAATGTCTTTCAGCCCCATGCAGTAGTGTAGAAAGTGAAAGATTATTTAGTACTCTGTCATATATTGCTAATGAATCCAGAAACTAGCTTACAACTGAACACACAGAGATGCTTCTGTTCATCCAGAGGAATTTGCCACTTTCCTTCCTAAAAGAGGCCTAGACTTATCCAGTGGCAAGTGTCCCACAATGACTTTTGACCTACAGTCGAACCTCGGTTCACAACCATAATTCGTTCCAAAACTCTGGTCGTAAACCGATTTGGTCGTGAACCGAAGCAATTTCCCCCATAGGATTGTATGTAAATACAATTAATCCATTCCAGACAATACGAACTATATGTAAATATATATATTTTTTTTAAGTTTTTAAGCATAAACGTAATTAAACCATAGAATGCACAGCGTAATAGTAAACTAAATGTAAAAACATTGAATAACACTGAGAAAACCTTGAACAACAGAGAAAACCAACACTGCAATAGTTCGCACTATAGCACTACCAACTGCTAGCTAAAAACACTTTTTTTTTTTTTTTTATATATATATATATATATAAAGAGTTTTAAGCCCTTGGAAAAAAAATGAACATTTGAAAAAATCTGTAATTTAATAAACCACCAAGAAAAGTAACATTGCAACAATGCACGCTGTGAACTGATCGCTGTAAACAGAAGTGAAAACAAAATCAAGCCCAGTGCATTGTTTAACTGCCTTCCTACGTTATGCGTCCAGCTCTCTCTCTTGCGCTTCCTGTGTGTGTGCGTGTCTCTCTCTCGCGCTGCCTGTGTGTGTGTGTGTGTCGCGCTCTCTCGCTTTCTCTCTCTCTTGCTCGCTGCGCAGGAAATGCACAGGGAGAGACTGAACACGTACAAACCGAAAGGGATACTGGCTTGTTCGTATACCGAGTGTGTGGTCGTGAACCGAGACAAAAGTTTGGCAAACTTTTTGGTCGTAAACCGATTTGTACGTGTACCGAGACGTTCGTGAACTGAGGTTCCACTGTATATACAATTGCACTCAAAATTATTCAACCTCTGTTGTAAGTTAGGTTTATTGGCAAACTTTACAAAGCATCATCTGTTTGCAATATAAAAAAATAAAAAAGAACAATTTAAATAGCTCAACACAACTAATATTACAAGTGGTTTCTCCACATTCAACAGAAAATGCCACTTTTAATGACTACTGCAGTCTCAAAATTATTAAACCGCCTGAATAGAATCTCCTATAAGAGCACACATTTGCAATTCAAGTAGTGTCTCAAGCACACCTGATGTAACTAATCAAAGGCCTCATTAGTTGTATCAGGTATGCTTGAGACAGAACACATGAAATACCTGGACTAGCTAGGGGTGAGTTCACAGTGACAATTGATTTCATTTTAGAAATATGTGTAAGTCAAGAGAATTGTCCAAAAAGTTAAGAGATCATTGCCCTGCATAAACAAGGAAAAGGATACAAAAAATAACAAAGGCACTGAATGTTCCTGGAGGTACCATTGGAGACATATTTCTGAAGTTCAAAGTTAAAGGAACACAGGCTACAATACCTGGACAAGGCAGAAAGAGGAAGCTATCAGGTCTCCATGCCCGAACTCCAAGTTGTACACCACTACTGACCCAAAAGGACAAGACAAACTGACTCCAATATGCCCAAAACCATATAAATAAGAAGTTTTGGCATTCTGTCCTGTGGAGTGATGAAACAAAACAGAACTTTTCAGGCCTATGGATCAGTGGTATGTCTGGAGAAGGAAGAGTGAAAAGAACACATTGCCTACAGTGAAGCATGGTAGTGGCTCGGTAATGCTATGGGGCTTTTTTGGTTCTTTTGGCACCGGAAACTTGCAGCATGTAGTAGTCAAGATGGATTCAATCAAGTGTCAATAAATTCTAGGTGAAAATGTGATGTTATCTGTGAGGAAGCTGAAGCTTTGGCATCACTGGACCTTTCAACAGGACAATAATCCCAACCATACCTTAGAGTCCACCAAGGCTTGGTTTCAGAAACAATTCTGGAAGATTCTAGAATGGCCGTAACAGTCGTCCAACTTGAACTCCATAGAAATTCTCTGGTAGAATTTGCAGCACACAAACCCAAGAATATTAGTGGGCTGGAAGCCATTTCCCAAGAGGAATGGGCTAAGATTCTTCAGGAATGCTGCCATAAGCTTGTGTCTAGCTATGCACCATATGTGACAGCAGGTCATACCAGCAAAAGTGTGCTCTACTAAGCACTAAAGATGCTTGACATGAAGGTCTTGAATAATTCTGAGGCCGCAGTAGTCATTAAAAGTGGCATTTTGTGTTGACTGTAGAGAAACCACTTGTAATATTAGATTTGTTGAGCTATTTAAATTGTTCTTGTTTGACTTGTTTATTGCAAACAGCTGAAAGTTTGTAAACTTTGTTAATAAGCCTAATTTGCAACGGGGGTTGAATAATTTTGACTGCAACGGTACCTTTCCGCCACTAAGCTAGCTACCTTAAAAAAACAGGATACTAGTAAGAGAAATGTTGTTATATTTAGCCAGCTTCCTGTGCAATGTGTGTTGTACCATTACATCCCATGTTGAAAGACTTGAAATAATGTTTGTTTGATGTACCTACCTTGATTGTATGTGATTTGTGGGGGTTTTTTCTGTGAATTTTGAGCCATTTTAAAAATGTCATAATATGTTTTCTGAAATGTATCCTACATTTGAGTTATTTGTTCAATTTTGAATGGTTTTATTCCACATTGTCAGTCTTATATTTAGGGTTAGCAGTGAAGTTGACAGTTGATAGGCATAATAAACAAATAATATCTTTCAGTCTTAGTACAATGGTTTCAGTATCAGCAAATATTAAAAAGTAAGTATCGGTTGTCATATTTGGTCTAAGAAAAATGTTTTTGACGTATATGAAAAATACAAACATTCAGTAAAACTTTAGATGATGCCAGGTGTATCTGCTTCAGACTACTTTTTAATTTGTTCATTAAGGTGTTTAACATAATGTTGATTATCCTCTTTCCCCTTCTGTGACCCATCCACAGGTTTTTTTTTTTTTTCCACTGACTTATGCAATCTTTTTACACTGTATCTTTGTTTCAGGCACCTTTTCCATCCAAAATGTGGTTCCACAGCCTGATGGTGACAACTCTAAAGTGAAAGTCAAAGTACGTGTCAATGTGCATGGAATCTTCAGTGTGTCTACTGCATCCTTAATAGAAAAACAGAAAGGAGGAGCTGATCAGGCTGAAGAAGTACCTATGGAAACTGAGTCTATTATTCAGAATGAGACCAAGCCAGAGGAACAGGTATGATATAAGAAGCATTATACAATGTAACATTAAATGTAGATTATGAATTACTTGGTTAGAACCAGCCATTCATATGACAGGTAATTATATTAGTGAATAAGAGTTTATTGTCTTGCTTGGCATGCAGTTGCTGCTCGTTTGCCATCATAAATGTATGTCTTGGCTCCAATTTAGAGTAATGTGTGTTGCAGTCTAGCCACATGCTTCCACAGTTCCAAAAACAGATAGTCAAGACAGTAGTTTGGCACGGTTATGTTTTGTAATCTGCCTTTAGCTTTACTCATCTCCTTTTTGTAATACTTTGTGACAGTCTGCCTACTGGAACATGTAATTTGCAAGACTGAAATTTAGGGGATGGATTTCTTCATCAGAGTAGTATCCCAGAGTGTACGGTACTCTGATTCTTCCAAAGTAACACAAATACGTCATCCTAAATTAACATATTTCAACACCTTGTATCTTTAAAAAAGAAGCTCAATCACCATTGGTAAGTTTGTTTAACTTGTTTAAAGGAATCTTTTTCTTTCAGCTGCTCCCCATTAGGGGTCGCCGCAGCAAATCATCTTTTTCCATATCCTCCTGCCCTCTGCATCTTGCTCTGTTAACCCATCAACTGTATGTCTTCTCTCACCACTTCCATAAACCTCCTCTGAGGCCTTCCTCTTTCTCTTTTCCTCTTACCTGGTAGTTTCATCCTTTTCTCACATTTCTTCTCTGCACATGTTCAAACCAACGCAATCTCGCCTCCCTGACTTTGTCTCCAAGCCATCCAACCTGAGCTGACCCTCTAATGTATTTATTTCTAAACCTGTCCATCCTCATCGCACCCAGTGCAAATCTTAACATCTTTAACTCTGACACCTCCAGTTTTGTCTCCTGTTTTTTGGTCAGTGCAACCGTCCCCAAGCCATATAACATAGCTGGTCTCACTACCATCCTGTAGACCTTCCCTTTCACTCTTGCTGATACCTGTCTGTCACAAATCACTCCTGACACTCTTCTCCACTCACTACACTCTACATGCACTCTCTTCTTCACCTCTCTTCCACATTCCCCATTACTCTGTACTGTTGATCCCAGGTATTTAAACTCATCCACCTTCGCCAACTCTACTCCTTGTGTCCTTACCACTTCTCTGACCTCCCTCTCATTTATGCACATGTATTTTGTGTTGTTCCTACTGACCTTCATTCCTCTCCTTTCTAGAGCAAGTCTCCACATCCCCGGAGTCTCCTTAACCTGTTCCCTTCTCTCACTACAGATCACAATGTCATCAACAAACATCCTAGTCCACGAGGACTCCTGACTAATCTCGACCTGTCCATCACCCTTGCAAATTAGAAAGGGCTCAGAGCCAATCCCTGAAGAAATCTCACCTTGAATGTATCCGTCACTCCTACTGAATACTTCACCACTGTCACACTTCCTTCATGCATATCCTGTACAACTCTTACATACTTCTCTGCAACTCCAGACTTCCTCATACAATACCACAACTCATCTCTGGGCACCCTGTCATATTCTTTCTCCAGGTCCACAAAGACACAATGCAACTCCTTCTGGCTTTCCCAATACTTTTCCATCAACACCCTAAGAGCAAATATCACATCTGTGGTGCTCTTTCCTGGCATGAAACCATACTGCTGCTCGCTAATCATTACCTCCCTTCTTAACACTAGAATTGCCAGAGCCTACGAAAAAACTCGTAAATCCAGCCCACCTTAAATCCCTTCATACCTTTCCGTCAGCGTCTTTTGTTCTGTAAATGTGCCAAACAAGACAAGCAGCAAGCTCCCCCCACCACCACAGAACGTGCACAAAGTTCTCCCAGCTCATGCCTTGATGATCTGGGAGTGAAGTGCTGGAGTTTTTGAGTAGAAATAATAGATCATTATTTGGAACACATGCATTTCATGTGTGTTCCATTTCTACAATAATCTATGTAAACACATTGTTAAAACAGAAACTTTTTCATATTTTAGTAATAAATGACCAAATGTAGACATAAACTATATAATGTGTGAAGCCTGAAGTCCAAAGATCAAATAAACACTTTTACAAAAGGTTCAAGGAAGACACAACAGCTTCCGTGGTGTAGCTGTAAGAATTGCTGACTTGTAATCAAGAGTCAACCGGTTCGATCCTGACTGACTCCTATATTTACCGTTTTGAGTTGTGAGCTGCTCTTATTGTTAATATTATACAGTAAACCCATACATTTGATTTGTGTCTATAACAGCCGTTGTACATTTATAGGACTTGTTTTTTTTCACTTTTATTCTCTCAGTCACGATCATGGTACATACTACCGCCCCCCCCAGGGATCTGATGCTGTTAGTTTTTATTTGAAACTGGGAATAACTGTAGATGTGAGTGGTGTTTTGAGGCACTGTAACTGGACATTCTCTGATCTGGAGAGATAAAAGCTGACACACAAACGCTGGTGAATCTTCTTCGTATCTCACAGTCACTTGATTTTTTTTTTATTCAGTTTTATTGAGTGTTCCTGCTAACGCAGAATTAGTATGCACCTTATGATCCATTATGTCAAAGCCGCACTGACAAAAAAAAAAAAAAAACAAAGACATGGGTATATATGATACTTGGAATTATTCATTTTATGACCTGTATAGTACATTTGAGAAAACACTGTGGCACTGATGCAACATTATTCATATTATACATAATCATTCACATAACATCTTACAGTTTTAATCAGTGACCGCGTGTTCCCCCCCCCCCCCCCCCCAACCCCGATCTTGCTAGCCCCCTCATGTTGCTTTATGGTGTTGTTTCTTTTGCACTCCAGGACATGCAGAGGAAAGAATAGTACAGAGAGGTCAGTTCTGCGCTATATGCAATCATCAAATTCAAATGTAAACAGTTCACACACACGCAAGGACCGTCCTTCCTACATTTACGACATGTGTACCTGTTGCAATGTGCACACTTATCCCTGTGCTGTGATTCCTATTACACACCTGAAAGAAAGAGACAATATATGTGACATTTTGAAGAAATCATTTTATGACCTGAATAGTACCAATCAGAAAACATTGTCATACTAATGCAATATTATTTGAAAATGAACAGCGTCAGATCAGCTGTAAATGTATAGTATTTGTAAAAGTTAGCTTTTTTTTTTTTCAGTTTTATTCCCTGTCACGTTGACGCTCTCCTTTGCCCCCCAAACGTAGCAATTCTGATCTGACTCTAACTAACAGCGCCAGTATAAATTCCAATCTGACGAAGTACTTTCCTGGCCATCACTACAAACTACATAGGGTAACGTAAAAAAAAAAAAAATTCAATTTTTGGTATGGAATATTCCTTTTAAGATTTGGCAGTTCAGAAAATTGGTTAACATTTGCTCAGCTTCTAAAAATATAACTTAAAATGTAAACAGCTCTAATAAGTTTATTATTGGCCCTTTTTATGACTTAGAGTCCTTTTAATTTACTTTTCTATTAATAAATATTATACTTATATTAATTGTAAATATATATTTCAGTTGTGATTGCATTCACTATATAAAATAGTTTGATTGCAAGCAAAGGATGTGTCTGAAACAAAACCTGTTACATAGGCATTGCACATTTCACAGAGATGGGTCTTCAGGTTCTAGCTCAGATGGTAGTCTCACTAGACCAAGTATGGAGAACAGAGATGGTGTAGCATCTCTTTTAATCAAAGTAACTTTTTGCAGCCTGTGCAGTATGAGTAAAAACATACGAGTGGAGCATAGTGTGTCATAAAACATGAAGGAGCATTCTTGAGCTTTCTTTCCTCACTAGTCTTTCCTGACGAACTTCTGTAAACACCATAGCAAATAAGCACAATATTAACCAGTTATGTAGGCCTTTTTTGAGAAAATCAATATGAACTAGACCCTCAGGACATTTTCCATTTTTTTCTGTTGCTGCTTTGACTGTGAATCATAAGGATGTATCCAAAATGTATTCTCAGTTCTGAAATGCTTCTAAAATGTCTTCCATTCTAAATTTATTATCTCAAGATACTCACTGGGTTATTGGATGTGATGATGCTTCATTATGATGTTGTCTTTCTAGATAAACAGCATGGACAGACCTTGCTCGTGTTTAATTGTTCTTGAAGAATACATTCAGATAACCCATAACTAATCCTTGTAGTTACTGTCAGACTTCTATTCTCCATTATTGCTTGGTATACAGGTATAATGGCAACAAGTTCTTCTTTTTTTCAGTGTCAGAGGCCACTGAGACCTTGGGCCATGTTTGAGAGAAATCCATCAATAATGGAATTCTTTAGCTGTTCAATTGACTGTGTTATATGAAAGACTGATCCTAGTACACATTAGCTGGACAAGAATAGCTCTCCTCCAGCATTATAAAGTAAAGGATAGTACAATACAGTACACCCTCGAAATTCGCGCGGGTAATGTTCCTAGAGCACCCGCGAATTGTGAAAAACTGCAAATTATGGATGTGGTTAAAAAAAATGCCTATATTTATAGTTTAAACCCTAAATATGCCCCCAAAACAATAATTTCATTTCAACCTCAGCTTAATACATTACCTAAAAAAAAGAATGTAATGGTAAACCCGTATACTGTACAATACCATACTGATATGTCACCCGCAGTGGTAGAATGTAAAATACAGATGTTACCGCTATATGTACTGTAATTCATGCAAGTGCGTTTTCATTGCCAGAAGCCTTAGAAGGTGCAGGGCGTTTCGACGTCATCTTGGGGCTTTAACCCTTAAACCACCACATACTTGGGGGTTAATGCATCCCTGGACACCAAATACTTTTTTGCTGCACTTTTAAAGTAAACGTCACAATTCACAAAAGTGAAATTTTAACGGAACACATTTTTTTTTCATGCAAAGAGCATCACATTTACTGCAACACTGACCATTTTACACACTGCTAATGAACTGTAAAAACTATTTAAAAAAACTACTGGGACAATATGTACAAGGTGCAACTGACGCCATTGATGAAATTCAGTAAATCACTGAGCCAACTGCGCTTGAACTGGCTGCATGCAAGCACAAAGAGGTAAACGCTGATGCTGGCAGGCTAGTGCAATGGCTTAATCCCAGAGAATGTGAGACTGCAGTGCTGCAGGGGCTGGCAGCGGTCATGAGCTGGCTGTTCAACGAATATACGGCATTGAATGATCATCTCCGGAGTGCTGGTAAATTGCACTGGGAAATGACAATAGCCAGTTGCGGCAGTTTAAGGATTAAGAAGAACAAAACGGAAAACACCAGAACACTTAGCTGTAGATGCATCACAGGGCAGCAGTCAATCAGCGGAAAGGAGAAATGAATAATGTTGTAGCGGTCCGGTGCCGATAAGATTCACACCGTCAAGAAGATGGTGATTTATTTATTTTTATGGTGGATATTCCAGGGACGCACACACCCTTGACCCGACCCACACGAGCTCACAAACAGAGAAAAACAAAGCAAACCGGAAGTCAAACAGCAAATAAAGGATGTAATGAAAACAAATGAAAACAACGATACCACCCCTGTTCCCCTTACGGCGATTATACATTAAATACAACAAAACACCAACAAATGAGAAATGGCAATGGATGAAATGTAATAATGAAGATAGATAATTCAGCAATCCGTATGTTGAATGGGAATGTAAAGATAGTCCTACCGCTAGTTCCTGAAATGGTGAAGACGGGTGGACGGGTTCAGGAGCGCTCCTTTCTTCGCAGGATAGCAATGAATCCACTTACAGTCCTCATGTACACAGGCAGACGGCAGACAATCCAGACCCCAACCGCGAAACGATCCAGGACAAAATGAATAAATACAGGTAACCGAACAGAAGGCAGGCAGAGAGACAGGAACTTGAAACACAAATTACAAAACCTTTTTTTTTTTCTTTTGGTCACCAGCCCCCATTTTATAAGCCGCACTGACATCCTTTGACCCCAGCAGCCTAAGCACCCTCAGTAGAAGACCAATCGGAGCCACTGCAGGGAGTTGCAGTTTCAAATTCTAGTAGAGTACAACGCTCTCAGATTGGCTATTTTCACCATCTCAAGCTGCGTTTTCCTCTACGGTTGCTTACTGTTCTCTACAGTGCAGTATTGCCACGAAAAAGGTCATAAAAACTTGCAGAGGATATTTGCGGTTTCCGCTAACAATTATTAGTTAGGTTCTAAGGAAAAATCCGCGAACGACTGAGGCCACGAACCTTGAACCGCGTCTTCACGGGGGTCTACTGTACATGATTTTGTATTTTTCAAGAAACATGGCTAACTGGCTTCTAAAACATGAAATGCACACTATAAACAACAAACACTAGAAATTTCATTTATATATTGTAGTATACAGGAGCTAATTATTGGCCACTTACAAAATCACACCCATAGACAATACATTTTTGGCTGAGCCACAAAACTTTCTGATCATCCCTTATAAGTGGAGTTATGTTTACATTAACTTTTCAGTTGGAAGTTGTAAAAATTGTTTAAAATGTGATAAAAAAATTTTTATCACATATTGTTGCCACTGCCATTCATGCAGGATACATGTGCTTCATCCACAGTGACAAGCGTTAGCAATATTTTCACATAAAAAATAGCCTTTGTAGATCGCCATAGAACACATTGTTTTCTAACTGTGCAGCAGACATTCTCATCACCTGTTGACCTGAGTTTTGCCATAGCTGTAAAACTGCCTCTGTCTGTACAGTTGTGTCACTTGCTTTTCTCTCCTGTCTTAATCTATATTGTAGATCCTCATTAATGTATTTTAGTTCATACTGTACATATAAGGTCACCTTTATAGGTATATTTATTGATGGAATAAAATGAGATTAACTAGAGCTTAGAAAAATAAAATCACTTTTAAAGTGCAATTTTGCAATTCAGCATTTGTGAAGATAACTGCCTTTAAGCATGCCCCATAACCATTGACTTTATTAAAAGTTGGTGGAATCTCACAAAAACTATTCTTACCAAAAAACATGATACACATCCACATTTCTTCAATATGTATAATATTTAAACGCAAGTCAATACACAGAAACATTTTCAGCTTTAAAGAGAATATGTACATTAATTTTTGCTTTGGTTTGATGTTTGTTCAGAGGCCCACTTGGGTAAAAATGTAAGCCACTGGTCGTATATAATTTAATATTTAAGAATTAATGTTGTGTTATGTCTACCAGGGTATAATGTGGTGTTGTCTTTCTGGATAGATTTTCACATTCTTTTCCCTTTTTTTTTGTAAAAAATATATATTTTTTGACTATGATCAAAAAGATCTTTTTTTGCAGAGCATCCCAGTCTATAAGACACATAATGTAAGTTTGGGGACAGGGGTATGTATCCCTAAACTTTTCTTACATGATGTGGTCGTGCATTTAACTGCCATTATCTGTTCCCTTGCAATATGCAGTGTGGGTTTTCTGCTTGGTCATTTCTTCTGAAGAAAAGTCTGGCCTATGAGTGCCTCATTCTCTCCTTCTTTTCCTCTTCCTTGATTAAGCAAATACAGTACTATGTTTATTATTACGTAGGTCTGTTTTAGTACCCATACTTGATTTACTCTTGCTGTTGAGCCCAACAGTGCTAGAAGATGCTGTACTACGAGAAAGGTCTAACTCTATTTCAAATAAAAGCCCTTCTCATTTATTTTAAAAGGGATCATTGTTAACATAATCAGTCATTTTCTAACCTGCTTAGTCCCGAACTGGGTCGCAGGGATCTGCCAGAGCCTATCCCAGCTAGCATAGGGTGCAAACTAAACAACACCTGGAGTATTTGACATGTTACTCATTATGTACAAAACATACAAGCACTTTCCTAGCATTGCAATGGATTATTGTTCTTGAAGTCATTTATCAAATTATCCAACTTCCTGAGAGCTTTTATTATTCAACTAAAAGTAGACCTCAACTAGGAGACTGTGCATGTCTTCATATAATAAAAAATAATTTGTGCTTAATTCATAAATAAAATTGTACATAAATAACATTACAATGCAGAGTAACGTTACGGGCATCTTTTTGTAACTCTAAGAATGTTATGTTACTTTCTGCTGCTAATTTATTTACATTTCAAACATTACAGTATTTATCAAAATAATTTAAGACTGTTCACAAAAAAGATATTCAGGTTTATTCATGTTGAACCAGGGCTGACTGTTGAAAAGTTTTGAGTATTGCTTAAATTAAGTTGAATTTTGCGTATTATTAACAAAGGTGATATCTTTAAGATGTTTTAGCCAACATAACCCAGTGATGTTGTTTTTGTCAAATTAAAGTCCCCTTAATCCAAATGTGGTTCATTGAATAAAAGTTTTTTTTGTAAAGGTCATATGATAGTTTTTCACTGGTCGTAAGTGACTAGATGTATTCTTTTCAATGCTCTTAAGGTATTTCTATTTTATTTTTATTTCTTGCTCTAAACCAGCATTCCTGCCAATTTATTGAAGATGAAGTCTTTGACTTTGATGAGGAGGTTTGTGATAAATGTGTCTGTGTCCATAATGCCTTATTCACATTAGTCTTCGGCACATAAATGGATCCTTTGCCAGATAAAAATGTTAAAATATTACAAAGCTTTAATTAACAATTGAATTTTAATCTGACTATATTGAACAAGGCATTGTGTAGAATGTCATTGCACATCTGGTCTAAACAGTGATCAGTTAACAGCTGGCCAGTTATTCATTTTGTTCATTATTGTTTTTTACTTTGTTTCTGGATAGATAAAGTAAAAATAATTTGAAAAAATAAACAGTCTAATTTTCTGTTGAATAATGTTAATGTCTTATTATTAAATATTTGTATGTAGAATTAACTATCTGTGTACATGTGGTGGCAAACATCCTTATTTTTTCTCTTTGCTTTTCTATTTTGATATTTCAGAAAAACTAAATGAATTAATTTACATTTCCGTTGTCTTAGTTACAGAAGAGAAAATGGTTGCAGCTGTTTTAGTACTATAGTAGAAGTAGTAGTAGGAGTAGGAGTCCTGCATTAGAAGGTTTTCGTTTTTTTGTTTTGTAGTTCTTTAAAAAAACAACACCTTTCATACAACTACTGGATAAAGCTTTTAAAAAAATGTTTTAACACAAATTCTCATATGGTAGAGTTAGCTGGGCTAATGGCATATTTTTCTTTCAGTATAAAATGCAGGTAGATCAAGAAGATGGAAAACAAAAAGACCAGACTGATACACAAAGCCAAGCTACAGAAGAGAGTGCAGCTTCAGAATCCAAGGTTAATTTTGTTTTTGTAACAAAAGCATGTTTCCTGTAGCTATCACTGGAAGTAATGTTTACATGGTATTTTCAGTGCTGCATAATCAGCTCTGCCAAATGATTTATTATTGTGGTAGAAAGAAATGGCTATGTGCTGATTTTATAGAAACAAGGATAAAAAAAAGTTTCATTGCTTTCTGTAGAGAGAAGCCAAAATTTGCTTTGCATTGAAAATTATTTTAGTACAATGTTGTTAAAGGTAAAACGAGTTTACCTTTCTTTCTTCTTTTAGATAGAGCTATGAACCTTATTTAGGTGGCCACTTCACTTGGCACTTTGTATAAATATTCCTATATATACAGTATTTGTACATGATTGTATCCCAAATAAGGTCTTGAGTAAGGGAATTTTCAAATTAAGTTTTTACTGTGTGGTATACTCCATGTTCTTCTATCAGTAAAATTTCAAGTCTGTAATATTTTTAATCACATGCTCATCCATAGTCATTCTAAACTTGCCAGGATTTGCTTTTACTTTACTTCTTTTCATTTCGTTATTACATACATTAAATACGATTATATTTCAGGAAATTGCCTCAGGAGACAAACAAGAGCAGTCCAGTGGACAGTCAAAAGCCAAAGTAAAGGTGAAGAGTATTGATCTACCAATACTTGCTAAGACCCTTAGACAGGTGGAACGTGACCACCTTAATAGCTTCATTGAAAATGAGGTAAGTAAATTGCATTAAAAACTACAAAGGTATTGCATTTTAAGACAGTCATAAATGGTGCTTTTGAAGTGGGCTTATACAGAAGCAGTTAAGTGGTTAGTCAGTATATCTCAAGCTAGAAGCCTCTGCCATCAAAGGTAAAGGGCTAAAGCAGATTGTGAGCTGATTAATAGGCAGAAGGTGGAAAAGAAACGAGGTGACATTATGAGTTGAGTCTCAAGAATCTGTGCTAGAACTCTTTCTTTTTCATAGTTATGTTAATGAGTGTTCAAAACATTTGGTAAATCCAGTCTAATGTAGTCAAATGCCATGTTTTATAAATACATATACATTATTGTTGACTCTGACCAATACAACAAGCAAAATTTGAAAAGGGGTTTTCAGTTTGTGTTTACATGTCATTTTCATCCTCCAGACAAAATACAGGAAAAATAAACAAAATGTTATTTCTACCTGCGAGTTGTCCCCAGTCAGTTTATATTTGGTTAGATGGTTTAGGGGCCATTCCGAGTGCTTAGACAATCTTTAGAGTGAAGAGTTGGGCACTGCTATAGGGTATTGTGTCCTAGTCCTAGTCCCAAAATTTCATGGAGCTGTCCTCTACTCCTAAATTGTAATTACGTTGATTGTAAGCTCCAGAGGGGTGTTATACATCAGCGCGTGTTCTTTTACTTTTTGACAGATCTGCCATCTGCTTCTCTCAAAAATGCTACAGGTCATTGCAGTTGAGTTTCAAATCTGATCACTTGACAAGAAGGGGAAGTCATGTGACTAGAATATGTATTGACTTGAAGCATTCTTTTTCTTTATGGTGAAGTTCTCCTGACGTTGCCTGAAGATGTAACTTGTAAAATGTACAGTGATTTGACAAACAGAAAAACTGCACTTTAGTATATATTTATAAAGTCTAAAGGAGCTTAAAAGAAGCATGACTAGAGAGTAAGACTAAAAGAAGTGGTAAAATAAATTTAAGCTATACTTTGATGACTCAACTTATGTACACCTCATCACTCTCTATAGTAAATCTGCATATACTAGTCATTTAGCCCGGTACAATAACGGGCACTAGAACAGTAGTGCATAAACATTAGTCTATATTAAATGGCAAGGGACTTTGACCTCATTCTTTTTGTTAGTCGTATTTTTCTTTCTTTCAGCCTTTCTTTTGTTAATGTTTACTTGCTGAGCTGACCGTTCTTCGTGGGCTGACGCCGTGTATTGTGTGTCTTTAATTTTCTGTGACAGTAATACTGTCTTGTACGGCTCTATTCAATAAGGGCGCGCACAAAAAGGCGAGCTTCAAAAAGGCGACCTCAATTGAGCGCAGCAAATAAAGACGTTCATAGATAATTTAGTTCAAATGGCTCTGGAATATGTGAAGAGCAACAAAGGTGCAGATCTTTATTTACGCGCGCCTTTATTCGTTGCGCCCATTTGAGGTCGCCCTTTTGAGGCTCGCCTTTTTGTGCGCGCCCTTATTGAAGGATACCGTCTTGTACGTCCATAATATACCTTTAAATTTCTCTGGCGGTAATACAGGCGTGCGCGTCGGTAATATGCCTTTAATCTCCTCTGACAGTAATACTGGTTTGTATGTGGCTGTAATATGCGTCACTGTATTGTGTACCTTTAATTTCCTCTCGCAGTAATACTGGTTTGTATTTCCGTAAAACGCCTCTAACTTTCTCTGACAGTAATATCGCGCATCGCACCGTGCCCCACGCATGCGCACTTCACCAGAAGACACCCACACACGGACACTTGGACGCACATATGGATTTTATATATATAGATAAATTGTGTTAAACATAAAGGATGCATTTCTCTGAGCAGTGTGCTAACTTTAATCTAAGGACCATATGTAATGAGAGCAGAGAATGAGACCATAATTCTATTAGGCAGCAGTGTTATGACAGTTACTAACCCAAACAACTTCCATTCCACCATTTTCCCACCAATGAACAACATTTTCTTTTTGCATTACTCTTGGTTGTAGTAGATAGAATATTTACTTTGTGTTCCTGATTTACATTTATCCTTATCTTTTTTTTTTTTTTTTACACAGGGAAAAATGATAATGCAAGACAAGTTAGAGAAGGAGCGAAATGATGCTAAAAATGCTGTTGAAGAATATGTTTATGACCTTCGAGATAAGCTGTATGGTATCTATGAAAAGTTCATCAGTGAAGATGTAAGTTGTTCTGTTGCTGGTATTACAGCTGCTAATGTTAAAGCTGTGTTTAGTTTATGTTTATTTTTTTTAATATATTATTTTCGAAAGCCTGAACATTAATGGCATGTTACTCGCTCAAACATAACAGATACATCCAAAGCTTTGTTTTGTTAATTATTCATGTTATGTAATCACCGTGGTAAATGTGTAGTTTAGAGCTATTTTTTATTTGTATAATGGCATAGATATTCACATGTGAGATATTTGTAAAATTTATATTGTGAACTTCTGAAGTATGAGATTTGTAGAAATAATTTTCAAAAACCTTACATTTTCCTTTATTGTGTGCATTTATAATACAACACCTTGTGACTCCTTCCTTGTAATTCTACTTCTTTTGCATTTACTTATCAATACAGCTGACAAAGTCTAGTTGAGAAGAGTAACATATGCAAAATTGTCTTACTAATATATTGTATACATAATAGCATATGTATTAAGTCAAATAATAAGTAATGTGTTTAGTGATCATAATTGATTTTATATATTTTATGCCTTTTTTTTTTTTTTTATTTTTATAAACGTTTTGTGTTATTTTTCCAGGACAATAGTAAGCTGTCTCTTATGCTTGAAGACACAGAAAACTGGCTTTATGAAGAGGGAGAGGACCAGCCTAAACAAGTATATGTTGACAAGCTCATGGAACTGAAGGTATACGTTACACCTATGCACAATCTGAAGATGTTTTATTATATTTCTCAGTATACTGAAAGCCAGTATTTTAGTTAATATTTAGTTTGTTTGCCTTCTTTTGTTAATTGTTGTTGCTTTTGATTGAATATTGTAATCTGTGGGCTTGGGACTCATGGTTTGAAATTGTCATTATCTTCTGGGCAGGCTTCTGTATTGTTGTGATGGGAGCGTGCACAATGTCAGAAGTTGTTGAGTTAGTTTTAAAAGAGAGAAAGATGGTACAATTAAAAATAACATTAAGAAATATGGATAGTTTAATAACAATTCAGTGATGTTGTCGTTGTTAAAGTGATAGAGTCAGCTGTTAGTATAATTGAGAGTACCTTAGGAGGTTTCACAGAATTTGTTCTCTTTTTGTTAACGTAGATTTACTGCAGTAATATGCAATTTGGTTGACTGCTAATCTTAATTTAGCTAATATTTTGTTAGTGTGAGTTTGTACAAATGGCCCTGAAACAGACTGACATCTTCTTTAGAGCTGATTCCTGATATTTGTCTACTACTTTGAGAAAAAGCTTTAAAACTGTGCTTAAAAATCTGAAGGCCACAGATGAAGCTAATTTGAGGACATGGGGACCACTAATCAGTTCAACCTGGGTTGTGTGCTTTTGGTGGCATGTAACCCAGTGCTACCTGCCAGATGGTCGAGTGCCCGGAGACTAAATAGGCCCACCTAAATTGGTCCATCACAGAACACAACAGTTCTATCTAGGTCACACTTTTCTGCTTATAACTTGAAAGTTCTTGTGAAGAGCTGGAAAACACACAGTGATTACTTTAAGGAGACATAATCACTTGTTGGGTTAATTGTCTGCCCTACATGCGTTGTCGGAGTGTGCAAGTGTGTCTCAAGCAATGAACAGGTCCACCCTCACTACATCCCGATGCAGATTTGGTTCTTGCTTTGCACTGAGGGCTGACAGGGTATCCTCTAAAACCTGCAGCGTTGAACTTGATTAAATGGTTTGAAAATCAATGAGTGAATAGCTTTATTTTGAAAGTCAATGCCATAACTAATATGAGAATAGGGAAGAAGGCTTTGTTGAAAGTGTTAAGAGTAATTTGTGAGTTAAAATATAGAAGGCAAGTTTAACTTTTGGCAAAGAACATCAGTCCATTGTTCATGGCCATATAAACACAAAGGAATCTTTTTGCATAATTAGTAAAATGATTTTAAAAAATAATTTATTTGCTTGATTTTTGCTTTCCAGAAATATGGCCAGCCTATTCAGGATAGGTACAGAGAACATGAAGAGAGACCAAAGGCATTTGATGATCTAGGGAAAAAGGTGCAGATGTTTATGAAAGCTGTTGAAGCGTTTAAAAAGAAGGTGAGAAAGTTTACTTGAGCTTTAAATGTGCTTGCGTCAAAGTTAAAACACATTTTCTTTACAGATGTGACAATATTGTAATCTTTATTCGTAATTTATTCCCATGATAAAAAGAGTTTGTAGTAGTGGTTATTATTGTCACATTTGTTGATTTGACTGTGACGCGAGTCAAATATTAGATGTGCCTGCTTTTTTTGTTTGTTTTTTTAACAAAGCATAACTTGCAGATGTAAACCTTTTCTGAAGCTGTTGGGCTGACCTTTAATGCTATAATAACACCGTTTGCTTTACCATAGTGAGCTCAAAAAGTAAACTCAAAAGGTTCATTTCTGTTGTACTTTGAGTACGTTTCTTCAAGTTAGTCCTCTCGACTTTCTGAATGGCCTTTTACCATGAGGTTATGCTACTATAACAATTTATTATATGGATCCAAAGTAGCTGTGTTGAACCTTTATTGTCACGTTAAATGCTTTGAAAAGCTTTTTTGATGTTTATTACAATACCATTGGTTAGTTACAGTGCTTTTTTTTTGTGTGACATTCTTGGCAGGATGAAAGATACGACCACTTGGATTCTGAAGAAATGGCCAAAGTAGAAAAATGTGCCAATGAGACAATGGCTTGGATGAACAGCAAAATGAATGCACAGAGCAAATTAAATGTAACCCAAGAACCTGCAGTGAAAGTAGCAGAAATAATGTCAAAAGCCCAGGTAGGCAATGTGACTGCATTTTATTGTTCTGCTTCCCCAGTCTCGCTTTTTGAGTTTTGCCTAATGCTTAGTAGTGTAATGCCATCAACAGTCAGCACAACAGAATCTCATCATACTTAATAATAAACAGTAAATAATTTAGAAAAGACCAATAAAATGTCTTTGACTTAGGAATGCCTGTATACAAATAATTAGATTAGTAAATATCTGAGCAGTCTTGAATAATTAAATGTAATTCCTTAAATTTCCCCCTAGTTAATGATAAACCAAAGTACATTATTCCTGTTTGATTCAAGCATAATTTGCTCTTTTTGTATATTGTTATCCATAACAAAATATTTTATCATTTAAGATTACATTAATTTGTGTTTTAAGCACAGTATCCAGTGGTAGAGTACACCATGTCTAAATTGAAAATAGCGGCCTTGCTTGGTATTGGATGATGGAGAGTTTTATTTGTGTGAGTTTTGCATCTTTTCAATTTTTTCTTGCAGGTTGTTTTCCAGGGCTTCTCGTACAGTAGCTTATTAAAGAATGAAGTCTGAAGTCAGATAAGCCTTCTGACTTCATCTTGACTACATGAATATTTGCTGATCTCAGCCTGACTGTGACGATGAGGGTTCGCTCCATGCTCCCATCTTGCTTTTGGGAGCCCTTGAACCTGACACCGTCGGTAATGTCACCAATGAGCTTGGCAGTGAGGCATAACAATGAAACCAGGGGATGGTGTAAAAGTGCCAAGTGCTTTTATTTTAAAACCAAAAAGATAACAATCAAAAACAAAGTGTCCAAATAAAGTGCAGTGTATCAAAATCTTTTAAATAAATAATCCAGTAAAAGCAGAGGTGAAAAGTGGAGGTTAAAATCCAATAGAAAAAATCTTTAAAAACAACAAGGTTAAAACAACGGCTGGAAGCAGTCTTTTAAAACAAAGCCCGGCGCCTTCTTTTTACCTGGCGGCTCCCCTGCTTCTCCCATCGGGCGTCGCCATACCTGCAGCTGACCTTCTTTGCAGATCTGGTCTGGTGGCCTTCCAATCCCTGTCTCTGGTTCTGCTCACCCAGACTGAGACTTGGGCTCCCCAGCGACCAGGATGCTCACACTGGGGCTTCTATTCCAAATCTCCAACTCCCGCTGCCTTCGCTGTGACGAGCCAACCTTCTCCCGGTCACTCCTACTCCAAACGAGTGCTCAGCAGGAGCGACCACTACCATTGGCCCTCAGGTGCCGGCCAGACACCTCACTCGGGCTCACCTCTCCCAGCTGCATGTTATCGGTGCGAGCCTGCGCTCACTCTTTCTCCTCTCCTGCACCTGCTTTCTCCCTCCTGCTTCCTGCCGTCTTCTCCTCTGTCCGTCTTTTCTTCCTTTATCCTCTTCTACTATCCGCCTTGTGCTTCTATGTATCATGGGGACGTCGATCAGCTGTGGCAATCCACAGTTCCCGGGAACAATTACGGATGTGGACGACTCCTCACCTGTGAACTTAAGTGAGAATCGCTCGCATCACAAATTCCCCAGGAACCGCTCGGCTACACTTACCACCACACCCCCTCGCTAAGCCATAAGTGCGACGATTATTTATTTTAAAAACTGGCCCTTTTGACATGAGCTGTGGACCCGCTATACCACACTGACCCTTACAGTACTGCATTTAAAGCTTCATTTTACGTCTGGCATGTTTAGATAACTACACAGAGTATTTTTATGTACACAAGGTATGAGTTGCCTTATTTGACATTGCACAGACGATTTAAAGTAGTGTGTCATTTAAATAATAAGCCTGCTGCCTGCAGGAATGGCAAATGAGAAATTCAGATGCCAGTTGCCGTCCATTTCTTTAAAAATTGTTCATGCCACTAAATGGAGGAAAACTACAATGAGACATGTTTGTTTTGTAATCTTTGTAGCTCATAATTGTGATTTTTAAGAACTTGTTGAGGTATAATTTTTTTGTTTGTTTTGTTAGGAACTGGACAGCACATGTAGTCCAATCATCAACAAGCCAAAGCCTAAAGTGGAAGTCCCAAGTGAGGAGAAGGAGAAAGCAAACAGTGCACACAATGGGCCTGTCAATGGCCAAAACACAGCAGATTGCAAGCCAGATGTAGCAGGTGATGGGACTCCACCTACAAAACCAGCAACAGGTGAAATGGAAGTGGACTGAGCCACCATGTCCATTATCACCAAGAGGAAGCGCAGTTGTAGATACTATGGTCCATGTTCACCTCATGTTTGATTTTTCAAGATTTTACTGGATTCCTTTTCATGATCCAAAGTCTACCCGCAGTACAGAGTGCTAGCTATTTTTTTATTTTGGAAGACTGATTGATTCTTTATTGTCTAGGTTATCAGTGTTGGCTAGCAGCTTTATGAAAAAGTTATTTATACTGTTGTGTTCCTAGAGCCTGCACTGTGTGAAGAGTTTATTTATTTAAAATACAGTGCAGAATTATTCCATTTTATGTCTTTGTGTTTGTACTTTAATAGATAAAAAAAAAAAAAAAACAATTCCCGGGTACAATATCGCTGTGTGTCCACGATTCGTCTTGTGGAATGTAATCCCAAAGTTTTGGGGACAGGGTTTTGACACAGAGATATAAGCCTATGTTTCCATCAATTCAAATAAATATTGTTACCTATATTTATTTGAATTTGTCTTCTGCCTAAAATTTGTAAATAAGTTACCTTGCTTTTACTGGTGCCTGCTAGCGTGATAGTAAAAATAGTGAACAAATTCTCTTTTAAGATTTGCAGTTGTAGAAATACTTAGTCACAGTGGTTGGGGAAGCTGCACAAAAATATCAAGATAAATTCTACATTCCTGTAACTGGAGTCTGTCAAATTAATGAACACCAAATTGTGGGATTTCCCTGTTAAACGCTAAAGAAGTTTAAATAATGATCTACATCTGTATGCTCTTTGTCTGATGCAGCGTTCCGCTTTTGCTGACGCATGCTGGTCCCAGCATGAGTATGAGGGGAGTTCCAAGAGAGTATATTTCTGACTGTATATGTGGCACTTCATCCACAACCTAACAGATGAATGCGTTCACATCTGTGTTTGTTATCTTCCAAGCAAAAAGCGTTTTTTTGTTTTTAATTCCCCAGTGAATTTTGTCTCTTTGCTGTGCGAGTTTTGATTTCTGTAAATGTTTCCTTCTGCACTGTGATACAACTGGTCCATTCTCTACCACTCCTTATGCTGCCACATGTGTCTGTTTTGCACTTATACCTCTTTCGAAATGTTCAACACTTGTGGCAGCCGCTCACCTCTATGAAGCAGTGGTCACTTTGCACATCCTTTTAGAGGTTTTTATTATGTCAGCATTTCATAACTCACCTAACTTTTCCATTCAGTGTTTATTTTCACAAAGATTTGTTTGTGAGCTTAATGGACTATTATGGCAAGGCTTTCCACTGGCTGCGTTTTTCATTAATGTTGGTTTGTTGTATTCTTTATGATAATTAGTTTTAACTTAACAGCTTCAAAGATGCATTCAAGTTTTATGACATTTGCAAGATAAAATGCACTGTAACTTTTTGCAGAGAATTTGCTTTGTATTTTTAGAGTAATGATGTAATAAAGCAAGACATGTTGCCGAAACCAACTTAAGCAAAAGGAGGTTCTAGTGACCGGCTATGCTGCTTTCAGCCGTACCTGTGTGTTACCCAAAGGGCAGGGAGCCGAGGCAAAGAAAAGAAGAATGTAGTTTAGGAGTTCAAGCAAAATAAACCTGTCGGCATACACGTCAGAAGATCGTTTGATTGGCTTGTACCTCGAGAAGATTTTCTTTTGGTTGACAGTTTCAGAACAAGTCTCAGTCAGGCTTCCCAAAAGTCTGCATCTCTGTGTTGCATATTCTGTTTGATGGCAGATATTCTTTGAAACTCTGGGCTGCTCCAGCTTTTATGAATCTGTTTACTGAAGCTGTGCTAAATATAACATGAAGCATTGGCAGGTTTTTTCATTTCATTTATTAATGTTTAATAAACAAATCTAAACCTAGAGCTGCTTGTATCAAAAATAAGTAGAATGTATTTTTAAATTTGTTTCAACTGAAAGATGTTTAACCCTGACTGAAATAGATTAGAAGTCTACATCAATATTTGAAACAGAGTTATGTACAACACAGCCATTTTTGCCGTCCCTTTAGGATGCACGATAAGAGAGTGAGAGGGACCTGCCTGGTTTTGAAGTCATTTGTAAAGTCCGAGTTTCACACTGCGGCTGCATATCTTTTGGTGAGCCGCCTTCTTCTTGCTCTTATGAGGATTGGCAGCATGAAAAGAGCTTGCCCAGGCTCATATGTACTTCTTTTTGAAAATGATTATGCAGTTTCTGTTGTGAGATCTCTTTAATTTGTAGCTCTGGATATGATCAGTGTCCTCTGTTCACAGCCACCATTGTATTCAAAGTCATTCTGTTTATCTTTATGTTCTACTGTGCAATGGGCAGGCCTGGATGACTGAGAATACAATGTGCATATCCTTGGAGCCTGTATCATGTCTGCCAATGTCATTTTGAACTGTACGAGTTTTACTTTGTTTTTAGGTCATTTGGTGGGTTTCCATTACCACTCATTTTGTTCTTACTAACGAAGTATACTTTTAATGCACTGCACTCTTTCTGCCTGGGACGTAGCAAGAATTACAAGTCCTCTTTGTTTTTCAAGCAGTTCTTGCTTTTAACATAAACCATTTGTAGGCAATAATGTGATACGGTACACAGTTTCACTCGAGCCAGCGTGTTCCTTCAGTGCTAATGGAAACCCAACTTCAGGTTCTTGCATTGCTGTTCCAATAGCTGGTCCCAGTTGTTTGCTGTCTCTTGGCTAATGGATTCCATCCATAAAGCTATCAGCAGTAGTGAAATACACCTTGTATTCTAAGGCGTGTAATTATCTAAAACCAAAAAGGAACAGGTATTAAACACTTCAAAAAGAACATTTTTACTGTTTTTATTACTTAATCATTTCTTTTTGGGTTTCATCAAACATTGCTGCTACACAGAGAATTTCCTAAGTGAACCAACAAAGACCATGTTCAACCATGACGTTGGAGAATTACTGCGTGTTTGAAATATTATCAGTGACTTCCTGCAATTTACTGTCTTCCTTAACGGGTGACATGGTGGTGGTTGGGTCATTGTTTGTGTGGATGTTTGCATGTTCTCCTCATGTCTGCATTGGTTTATCTTCCAAATTGCCAAAGATTTGTAAGTTAAGATCATTGGAAAATTTAAATTGGTCCCAGCATGAGTATGAGGGGAGTTTAGTGTGTGTGTGTGCCCCCTCCTGGACTAACGCCCCTGTCTATGATTCCCACGTTTCACTCTACTTGGACCTTCTTTGCAGATTCCCTGCATGCCATCCTAATGTTGGGAGTCCCAAGCGTAGTGTATTCCTTTGGACTGTTGACTTCTCATGGCCCCGTGATGTTTTTTTCCTTCCTTTAGACTAGAAGGGTATTTGTACAGTGAATACAGCGTGTCTCTATCTGGTAATAATCCTGCTGGTACTGTAGCAACATGGTTGTGGTTTACATGCAATCAGTAGAGTACAAGCAGAGAAAACACACATGAACATCTGAACTGCAGGCCTAACTATTTTGTTCCTCCTGTTCACATGATTAGGGGATTTGAAGGTCACTAAAGCCCTGCTGCCCACCAAACTACTTGGTAATTTATTCCACGTTTCTATATTTCTTTGTGTAAAAAAAAAAACTTAATTTGTATAAAGTCTGTCCATAGCAAGTTTATTATTGTCACAGTGTTTTTTTGTGAAGAATCTATATATATATATATATATATATATATATATATATATAATTCACTAAGCCAACAGGGCACGCAAGAAAACCATGGGATATGCACGACATAGCCACGCCCGCCAACTTATAGAGACCCGCCCACCAACGCTAAGACCATGGGATACGACGACAACTCGCAGAGCCACGCCCGCTGACAACTCATAGAGCCACGCCCAACAACTCTAAGACCATGGGATACGACGACAACTCGCAGAGCCACGCCCGCTGACAACTCATAGAGCCACGCCCACCAACTCTAAGAATTCACTAAGTCCATGGCAAGCAAGACAGAACCACACCCTCCAACTCACAGAGCACCGCCCACCAACAATTTGCATGAGAGCGAAAGCATTTGCCCAAGAATGTTTTCATTAATCAAGAATGAAAGTCGGGAGGTTCGAAGACGATCACATGCCGTCGTAGTACCGACCATAAACGACGACTGGTGATCCGGCGGCGTTATTCCCATGACCCGCTGGGCAGCCGACCGGGTAACCAAAGTCTTTGGGTCCCGGGGGGAGTATGGTTGCAAAGCTGAAACTTAAAGGAATTGACGGAAGGGCACCACCAGGAGTGGAGCCTGCGGCTTAATTTGACTCAACACGGGAAACCTCACCCAGCCCGGACACGGAAAGGATTGACAGATTGAGAGCTCTTTCTCGATTCTGTGGGTGGTGGTACATGGCCGTTCTTAGTTGGTGGAGCGATTTGTCTGGTTAATTCCGATAACGAATGAGACTCCCTCCTGCTAAATAGTTACACGACCCCCGAGCGGTCGGCGTCCAACTTCATAGAGGGACTAGTGGCAAGGAATTCCCAGTAAGTGTGGGTCATACGCTCGCACTGATTAAGTCCCTGCCCTTTGTACAAACCCCCCGTTGCTACTACCATGGTCGGGTGACTTGGTGGATTATATATAGAAAAGCAGCCGGAACCGCAAAGAACAATGAAACGTCAATGTGGCTCAGAGGTGCATGTGGACTGTAGCAGAGACGAAAGCGACTCAGGTGAGGAGCTGGGGGCAGCACATGAGCAGGCAGTGCAGTGCGTACTGAATGATGACTAAGAAATCAGCAGACTAGAATGGCGGGGGGGCCGGGGCGGAATAGGCGTCCTTACCCTCTCCCCCCATTCCGCCCTCTGTGCCTGAGTGCTGTGCAGCCCACGTCCCTCGCTCTGGGAGGTGGAGGCGTAACGGCGGTCCTCCAGTTTTCAGTCACGGACAATTGTATGTTGCCCTCTCCAGAGTTCCATCTTTTCATTCACCTACAGTCGTATCCTCAAACCCACCCCATCTGGACAACTGTGTTTTCCAGGAAATGTTCACCCATCAATACATAATTATGCGGTGTATGTTACGCCGTGGGTTGGCTAGTTTATTTTAAATTACTGTAGTAACTGGGATCCACTGTCTTAATTCCTCTCATAATCAGTCATGTCGCCTCTTAATCTCCATTTGATTAAACTGAATGCTCTTACAGTTTGTCCTCACAGCTCACAAGTCTTGGTCCCAGAATCGGCCTAGTCGCTCCACACAGTACTCCACACAGGTCTTTCTCACAAGGTGTACTTTTAAGCTTCAGAACCCCCCCCCCCCCCCCCCCCATTTTGTGTTTAAATCCTGCATGTAATATGTTACATTAACTTAGATTAACTTTCATCTGCCACAAATCTGTCCCAAGCCTGTATGCTATCCAAGTTCCTCTGTGTCAGTATAGTTAATTTTACAGGATCTTCCCTTTCCTCTAGTTTAGTATCATCTGCAAGCTTAACCAGCGTATTTGTTAAATTCTGGTCCAGATTGTTTATGTATAATAAAAAGAGCCGTAGCCCTAGCACTTATGTTAAAAAACAAACCAACTCCAGATCTTCTGCACTGCTGTTTGTAAGGGTAGCCCAGTTAATATTTGGATAATTGAAGTGCCCCTTGACTATAATAGTACTTTTAATTTTATTAAAATGGGTTGCATTTGAACTATTCTCTGCATTAGGGGGTCTATAGCAAACCGTATATACGAGACCGCTGTCCCTAAAGCAGTCTAGTTGAATCCAAACACGTTCTCTAAGCTGTGGTTCACCATCTATCTGAAGATGCTTTACATTTAAACTGTTTAACATAAATGGCGACTCCCCCACCTACTCGGTTTTGCCCGTCTTTCCTACATAACATGTATGCATCTATGCTGTACTCCTCTGTTATTTAACCAGGTTTCTGTTACGTATATCAAAGTATGTGCAGCTGCATATAATTCCAGCTCATTAATTTTATTCTTAATAATCCTACTGTTAAGGCAAGGCATTTTTATTGTATATTAAGCTATGGCACTTCTACTTTGGGCTAGAAACCAAGTTACTGTTTTACTCCGTATTTGATCTCACATTGCTGTTTCCTAGTTTAAACCGTCCTCAGCCTACCTACTCATACGCCTTCCCTTTTGTTCAGATATAACCCATCACAGTGGAACAGATCCCATCTATCCCAGAAGGAGTCCTAATGCCCTATAAATGTATGCCCTTCTGTCCTTCACCAAGATTTCTGCCATGAAATAAACCTTCTGATCTCCTCAATCTTACTGGACTTGTGTGTAGCACAGGCAGAACTTAAGAGAAAACCGCCTTTTCAATTCTTCGCCTAACCTTAGCACCTAACTCTCTAAATTTGTATTGTAGAACTGACTGCCTGCCCTTGCGTATGTCATTTGCTGCAACATGGACACTGACAACTGGATCCACCCTTCCAGGGAGGACTCTTATGTGAGCACCTAAAAGGTAACACACGGTACAGGACTCTGTTTCTTGTACAAACCTGTTTCTCAGTAGACTGGTAGAGTCCCCCACTATCAATACTTGTGTTGTTGTGAGGACTGGTTTTAAGGTGACCCATTGGGGCTACTCATCGCTACCTATCAACTAAGAGTTATTAGAACCATCGTCCATCTCCAGAAGGTCCTAAAAATGATTGGACCCCTTCAACTCTGGGGTTGATACACCCAGGTAGTGGGCACCTGCTTCCATCTGATAGTGAGCCTCCTGTTTCTACCTCCTGTTTCTCCTCCTGGGCCACATTAAACCTTAAAGGACATCTGGACAGGATCTGCCACTGACTAGAGCTTAGGCTAACCACCTCTTCATGGAGCGCAGAGACCTTACTGAATTAGATGGCATCTCCCACAGATTTACGAACTGTGGAAGCAGACCTCATGAAAGTCAAATATAATACAGGATACGTATTGCACTGACCTCACAAGTAAACTTTGTTTGGGTAACAGTCAAGCCTTTTAAAATTAAATATAAAAATGAATCATGAATTTAACTAACTAGAGAGCATCCATATAATCCCTCATGGTCTTCTGTTAAAGATCTTTACACCACCACCACTCCATGCCGTTCTTCCCACTGCCACTCTCACACTTAAACCTGCCAGCTGATGTCTTCCTGGACTTCTCCTTAAACCCGTCTGTCTTTGCTGCTTCCCTTTTTCTAACCCAACACAACTATCAATACTGCAACTGCTCAAATGCTGTCCTTTTTAAACCTGCTCTTTACTCTCGTCTTTCTTCTAGCGCCAGTGCCCCTTGAGTTAACTAGTAGCCATTTACTTCCCTGCCTTGCTTATTTGTTATTAACATCTAATTCTTTACTTAATGTCCTATTGCCCTGCTGCCTTGCACTTGTGTTGCCGCTGGTGCCACTTCACTCACCCTCAGATGCTGCGGAGGAGCACACTCACTTTTCATTCACAATGTACCTTTGCTTCTGGACAGGTGCAAAATAAAGCAACAAACCCCTTCTAAAAGTACTTCCCAGCCCCTTCATGGCAAACAAAAATTAGGCTTTAGAAATAAACACGGTAATTTAATTAAATTTCACAAACGGCACCCAGCTCCTTTATATAATCTACCAGTAAGGATGGTGTCGGCACGCAGTTCACACGCCTGGTGCCATTCGATTCATGTGAACATTCCACACAGAGAGCAGGCTGGGAGGTGAAATAACGGCACCAACTACTGTGCCACCACAAGCTGGTTTATGAAATGCATAAATACTGAATTGTTACATTTAAAAATAACATTCTTATTAAATCTAGATGTGATTCCTAATTCCACATTCCCAGAAACTGAGTGCCATGTGTTGGAATGCAGGACAGATTATTTCTGTGATGTGACTGGAAGACAAAAACCAAGCTGACTATTGAGATTCATGTAGCAGGAGCTTTGGTGATGAAGACGTGATAATTTGCTAATATTTCACAAGGAATGGGCTCAAAAGTGATGCTGGCATGAAACTAAAAGGGGAGAAGGTCATCTGTTAAGTGCAGCTATGGATATAAATGTGGGCCGCGGTTAGTTAGAGGCTCAACGCTCAATGCAGACGCAGCAGTTGATGAATTGTACATTTGTGTTTAGTCTGAGCAGGCGGTTTTATTAAGAGTAGTCTGCCAGAAAAGCAGCGGAATAAGAAATCTCCATGTTTACAAATAATGGGGGCCAAGACATCCTGTCGGCCCCATGATGGGCATTGAAAAACAGAAGTTTCAGTCATGGTACCCGATGCTGTGAATCCCTTTAGAAGTAATGGCGGCTTAGCTTAGTTCATGCCACTTGTGGTCTCTTTTAACTTTTTGAGGGCTGAATAGTTTTTCTAAAAACCTCAGTTTTCTGAAAAGCACACAAAGTAACAGTTTGACACAGAAATCGACATATAATGTCTGTTGCTGCATGCTGTGACCGCCAGTTCGGCAGAAATGCATGGCAGGTTGGCTGCCAGGCTGTTGTTGGTGGGGCAGCGGTGGCATCACAATCAGCTCTGTACCTCTGGTCACTGTAAGTGGCGGTCCTCCCACGTGAACGTTGCCATAAACACATCAGCTATGTGAACCCATTCAGCACTGCAATCAGCTGATGCTGGTACCTCATGTTCGTTTTCAGTCACTTGTATCAAAATTGGAGTCCGACAAATCAGAGTGTAATTCAGCTATAATATACAAAACGTCGTCCATGGAGTATTTCGCTTTACGCATTCGCTTCGCTCCCTCGCCAGATGTTGATGCCACTTTTGCCATTGATTGCTCCTTACTACTCACGTGACCACAGGGAATCTCAGTCAAACCAATGAAGCAAAGAGAGTCCAACTGCAACATAACAGCGGGTTTTGTCACCATTTACTATTGATTACCACCGTCAACCCCTCCTTTTGACAAAAGTCGACATTCGTTCTGAAAGAGTTGAGGTATTCGCAACCAAAAATTTTTTTTGTCTATTTACAACAGGTCGTTTGTAATAATGGCAAAGAAAAATGTATATGTCGTGTTTTTATGGAAAACAGAAGGCAATATCATCATCTACCAAAATCCATGAAGAAATCTCACGTCACACACATGTCAGACGTCCTGTTCAAAGGATCTCACAATGTCTGGAAAGTTTGCTGAAACGAGATCAAATTTTTCAACTGAAGACTCAACTCGGCTGAACTTGGACAAAAAAAAAATTAGGAATCTGCTTGAGTCCAACATACAGTATGGGCCAAGTTAGACTTTTGTTTAACTTTTGTTAAAGTTAAAATCACTCGCATACATTTCATACTTAGCATCCTCATAAAATAAAACTTGAAACAGTTTTGATCACTGCTTACAATGAACAAGAGAAAATAAAATCAAAGAAGATGGCTACCTCTTGTTGAACCTCCGATGCTGTGTTCCCAAACTCTTCACCACTGCAGCCACTGCTTAATAAATCATTTCTGGCCGACAATGAAGAGTAATTAAAGAGAAATGGAACAGTAGGAAGTCCATCATCATGACGAGCTGTAGTACTGTGCATACTAGTAGGTTCAATATGGAAGTCTTTGTTTCTGCAGTGCTCTGTTCAAATGCCCGTCTCTAAGGTTAGTACCTGAAGACTTTTTTGGAGGTCAACCAAAAGACGACAAAGCATTACTAATGTAGGAATGTCCTAGACATATTGTTAATGCTGATTATTAAACTACATTTGTACACTCCGATATTTTTTTCAGGCATGCTAGAGTGTTGCCTCACACGGACTTGTTAGCCTAATTAGCATCAGCAGGAAAATGACAAGTGGGAATAAAGAAGATTAAAATTTCCATTAAAAGAGCTGGATGTAAGTCAACAAGGTCACCCGCTCCGGTGCCACCGTCTGCTTCACCTCCTTATGCTTGAAATGTACAACCACTCAGTCTTTATATAACATAGAAATACAAAGACACGGTTGGGTTCACAATGAACCACCTCGATTGGGACCGGAGTGCAGCGGGTGACATTTCAACACCACACTTGAACAATGTGAGGTTTATTACGATAGCTGGAGTGCCAATCTTGCCACCAACTGGAGAAAAGCTACTCCAGCGTTGTCTTGGCTATAGGATTCGGGTCATTGTTATACTGAAAGGTGGACCTTTTCCCCAGTCTGAGGCTGAGTGCACTCTGGAGGTTTGGCTGCATTTATCTTTCCCTCAGTTCTGACCAGACTCCCTGTGCCTGCTGCTGAGAAGCACCCCATAGCTCTGTAACGCCGACTCACTCTCCAGAACTGGCAGCTACACCACCAAGACCCATGGCCTGGCAAGTTGAGGACGTTAGACCCGACAAGCCGTACTTCTTCTAAATAAACTTACCCCAATCAAAAATAAGCCGAAAAACAAACAGTATGTAAAATAATAAAGTGAGTATATATTGATAGAAAAAGAAATGAACAAACTCCAAACAATATATATATCATACCCCAACCAACGCCGACATAACATTCAACCCCAAAAGTGTCAGTCGGAAAATAATAATAAAATGAAAAAGTGTAGCACAAAGTTAATATACAATACAAACCCTCCCTTGACCCCAAACTGAACATGAACTCAATAAGACACAGAAAGTACGAAAAACACACAAAAGTCCAGAAGATTTAATAAAAAAATGGATAATGTTTGTGAACCTGGCACAGAAATTACACGGATGAAAATGATGTCTTGCTCGTCTCCCCAAACAACAACAAGCAGTCTCATCGTGCTTATCCTCGGTGCGTGGCGTAATCCAGAAACCCGGGGTTCTGCTGTGTAAAGATGTTGTTGTTGGGCGTTGAAAGTGGCAGGTAGACGAAGGTGTGAATGATTTAAATCTGTGCTGTCTTCTATCTTCTCGAGCAAATTGGTGGTCTAGCAGAACGGGATGTTTTTTTTTTTTTCGTTCTGTTTAAATAGCAAATGATTGTATGCAGGTGATGGGATTGACAGGACCAATTATCATGAAGGACCACAGTTCTACAATGTTATCCTTCCCCTTTTGTTTCCAGGGGAGCATATTTACATAGACACACAGGCCATGTAAACAGGACAACACGACGAAAGACGGGTCTCAGCACAAAATACATTTACGACGACATTAATCATGTAGCACACCGTAGCACAATGCTGCCATCATGATACTTCACCGTGGGTATGGTATTAGGCAGGTGGTGATGAGCCTTGTCTGGTGTTTGCCAAACATAGTGGTTGGAGTTCTGCCCAAAGAGTTCAATTTTTGTCTCATCAGAACAGAGAATCTTTTTCCTCGTGCTCTCAGAGTCCTTTAAATGCCTTTCACCCAAGTATAGCTTCAGTCTATTCACTCGGCCATAAATGCCTAACTGATGGAGTGCCGCTGAGATGGTTTGTTCTTCCAACAGGTTTTCAAATCTCAGCAAAGAACTTGTTAGAGTGACCATGGGGTTTTTGATCAGCACTCTGACCAAGGCCCTAGGACCTAACTCTAGGAAGAGTCCTGGTGGTTCTAGACTTCTTCCTTTCCACAATTATTGTGGCCAGTGTCCTCCAAGGAACACTCAATGCTTTAGAAATGGTTTTATGCCCTTGCCATGATAGATGGTGGAGATCCACAAGATCTACAGAGAGTTCCTTGGACTGCAGGGCTTGGTTTGTTTGGTCTGACATGCAGTGTGAATTGTGGACCCTTGTGCACACAGGTGTGTGCCTTTCTAAGTGATGTCCGATTCAGTTGGCCACATGTGGACTCCAATCGAGTTCTAGACACATCTCAACGATGATTAATGCAAACAGGAAACACCAGGCCACAATCTGGAGTGCTGTTGCAAAGGGTCTGACTACTAATAGAAATAAGAGATTTCCATTTTGGATTTTTAATAAATTTGCAAGCTTTTCTGAAAACGTGTTTTATGTTGTCCTTAAGGGTTGTTGAGTGTTGATGGATAGGCAAAAATTGTAAATGTATCCATTTAAAAGTAAATCCACAACACTATAAAGTGTGCAGAAAGTGAAGGGGTCGGAATGCTTTCTGAATCCACTCTACTAAATTAAATAAATGAGTTGGAGAACTTTATGCCTCAACAGATTTTGTTTCAAATTTTGCAGGCTTTATAGTAACTGACCTGTGACAAATGTAACATAAAACAATGGAATGTTCCTATCTTATGTTTGCAAGCTCACAAAAACGTAGGAGAGGTCTCAGATTTAGTTTCACTGATAATTTTTCAATATTGTCTGTAGTTCAGAATTTGCTTGCGGTGTTGCACCCACGCTACCCGCCACACGTTCATCCTGAGATGTGGACACTTACTGTCTGCTCATAACAACTCAAAGAGTGGTAGGTCACCATTGACTGATCTAGCCCACTCTAACAAGAGCAAGATGCAGTATTCAGAAACAAAATTACAAAGGACAAGAAAATGCATTCAAAATGTAAAATCTAATGTCCTATGCAGCAAATGTGAAAGGGACAATCAGTAAATGTAAAGCTAATACACGAAATTGATTGAAATAGTTCATCTGGAGATGTCACTGGAGAAGGAAAAGGAGAAAATGAGGTTCTTCAGGGTAGTTAGTAGCAAAAACTCGAAATACACAGACAAACAGAAACACGCGTTCACCGAAAGGTCATGGAGACATATTTGTGAGTTTAGTGACTCTGCAAGGTGGGACACGGTAGCACATAAATTATGGTCCTATGTTCCATAAAAGGTTATCCTTTTGGAAACCAAATTTAGCATCCTGGTTATAGACAGTGGACTACACTGTGAAAGACACTTTGACTTTCAAGAAGTGTGTGTGTGTGTGAGAGAGAGATGGGAGCCGATTTCCTCTGCCGTGCTCCATCTTCATCTTCTGTTTAATCAACCTGAAACTACTCCATCATCTCCATTCTTGACAGTATCTCGAACTGGTGGACACTTACACTCTCACTCATCTCGCAGCTTTTACAGATTGCTATTGCCGAGTCCAGAATGTGACGTTTAATTTCCTGATAATGTGGGCCCACAGCCAGTTGGATTAAAGATGGGATATGCCATGGAGTATGCAGAAGTGCTTCAGCGCAGGCTTGTGTTTCTCGCTTTTCTTATACAAACATTATTACTTATGAACAAGAATATGGTGGGCCAGTTTAGAAAGAAAAATCATAAGGATCATTGAGCTCAGCAGCAGGGTTAGGTTTCTGAATAGTCCGGCGGACATCTGCCAGCTCATAGCAGCTCAAAGAGTGGTAGGTCATCATCCTTCCACATACATGGGGTATTGTAATTTGTTTCAGCTGGTTGCGGTGAACTCTGAAAATGAAACAAAAAACATTAAAAATGTATACATGCATCCCGTCCACAGTCCCACTACAGGGCCACCGGCAGCTGCAGCCTAGAGCTGAAACTTTACACAACTTTACATCAGTCCATGTGGAGAACTCATTTCATTTCAGTTCTCATTTACTCCCACACCCACACATGACGTGCAAGTGTATTTCAAATACAAATTTATTTATAAAGCATACTTAACAACAGCAAGTGGGAACAAGACAGAGTACATGTGTGTGAATGAGAGGGAGGTCAGTGGGATGGTGAGGATGCAGGGAGTGGAGATGGCGAAGGTGGAGGAGTTTAAATACTTGGGATCAACAGTACAGAGTAATGGGGATTGTGGAAGAGAGGTGAAAAAGAGAGTGCAGGCAGGGTGGAATGGGTGGAGAAGAGTGTCAGGAGTAATCTGTGACAGACGGGTATCAGCAAGAGTGAAAGGGAAGGTCTACAGTAGTGAGACCAGCTATGTTATATGGGTTGGAGACGGTGGCACTGACCAGAAAGCAGGACACAGAGCTGGAGGTGGCAGAGTTAAAGAGGCTAAGATTTGCACTGGGTGTGACGAGGATGGATAGGATTAGAAATGAGGACATTAGAGGGTCAGCTCAAGTTGGACGGTTGGGAGACAAAGTCAGAGAGGTAACTTTGTGTTGGTTTGGACATGTGCAGAGGAGAGATGCGGAGTATATTGGGAGAAGGATGCTAAGGATAGAGCTGCTAGGGAAGAGGAAAAGAGGAAGGCCTAAGAGAAGGTTTGTGGATGTGGTGAGAGAGGACATGCAGGTGATGAGTGTAACAGAATAAGATGTAGAGGACAGAAAGATATGGAAGAAGATGATCGGCTGTGGCAACCCCTAATGGGAGCAGCCGAAAGAAAAAGAAGGCTACACCAATGTGCTGTACAGAGTAAACAAAATAAAAACTGTAGTATAAAGACTGTTAAATACAAGGGCACTAAACAAAAAGCTCTAAAACCTAAGGAATAAAAACAAAAATACCAACAAAGCGACACCACCCAAAAACATTATTGTATATCTCCTGAGAAAAAAGACGGGCTTTGAATGTCAGGGCCGTAGAGGCAGTTCTGACACATGAAGGTAAGTCATTCCAGAGTTTCGGGGCAGCCACTGCAGAAGGCCGATCCTGCAGGTTTGCCTGATGTGACTAAGTGTGAATGACGCTGGACTCTCCAGGCCCCCATGACCCTGAAAGGACTTTGGTGTTTCACCCACTATGGATGCGTTTTTTTTTTTTTTACCAGCAAAAAATAAGATTCATAAACTTACTTGAAAGTGGATACTTAAGTTTTATCAAATAGTACATTTTGATTTTTGAACGCAGTTAGAAGCTGCAATAGGTTACATTTTGCACTGCTGGGCTGCCTGCTATTACAACACCCTGTGCTGAAAGTTTCGGCGTTTCCAGATTCAACTTGGGACACTTTTCATTAGCCAATCAGCTGTTCAGAAAACGTTAAAGACGGTGAAGAGAACCCCTTTCTCCAATCGAGTGGGTACACCAAACAGACAGATGACATCAGATCTTTACATCCATTTGAGAAGAGGCCACTCTTCGCAAAATTAAATGTTCAATAACCGGGAGAGGGTAAAGCAGATATTCTCATAAAGCAGCAATCGGGTGACGGTGGTAAAGTTAATTTGAGGATGTTCTGTCTATATAAGGACCCCCACCCATTATTGCAATGAACCTGTGGCAGAACTTTTTGAGGCAATATGAAAGATTAATATTTTCCCATCAATGTTTCAGGAATAATAGTACTAAGGGGCAAAGTAAATCATAGCATTTTTAGGGAATGTGCTGGTGAAACGGGGCAAAATAAATGGGACGGTGTATTGGGTGGTGATGGGCTTTAATTTCCACTTCAGAAGAATAGCAGAGCTTATTCTCTGATAACAGGTTCCCATATTTTTCATTGTTTTTTTCCAATTCCAGTCTTTCAATAAAATTCAAAACTATTTCTGTATAAAATATGAACTGTAGTTTCCCAAAAGATCGCTTCAAACATCTGTAGAATGTAAACAATGCATCACCTCTGGCTGAAATTTGGCCTGACGTAGTCTGAAGGGTGTCTTATGCTAGCCCTGACATCACCCAGTGAATTGTGGTGGCATCTCACAGCAGTTCACCAAACTTATCAAACGACTCTTGTATGGCATGTAGGATAGCGCAAAACGTTTCAATATGGCCTGTTTCTTTCAGTGTCATCAGTTACATGGTAATGGGAATTCGCTACAAGCTTTGACGTATTCACTTCACAAAAGTGACAAAACGTTTGCTGATCTAGTGTCAAACATCACATCCCTATTCTCCATTACTGATTTATTGCATATTCCATAACACCAGCGTAACATTTCAGTGTTCAGCCAACACTGAGAAGTAACAGGACCTTCTAGTTACCACTGGATATGCGGAATACTCTTTGAAATTCCATAATTTGAAGGAAAATATTTAGCAACACATTTTATTACTGGGGTCATTGACTGTGCCTACCTGTGCCATGCCACTGAATAAGTGAATTCGGCAGATGAAGGACATTGGAATAAACTAAACATACAAAATGCTCTAAAATCCAGAAAAAGACTGGGCATGTGAGAACGTGAAACCAAAGTCCATGATTAGGCTGAGAATCAAATCACCAGCCAGCATGCTGCTCTCTAGATTAAAATGAATTCATAAATAAAACAGTACAAATTAAGCTTCAAAGTTGATAAAAAAAAGTCCAGTATTTTTGTAATAACTGTATAAGAGATTAAATATTATAAGTTAACCAGTTTAAAAAAGGAAAATACCTGGGAAAAGACTGATACTTCTGCACTTCCTCCGCAATATTCAGGTCACTGCTGTAGGAGACAAGCAGCTGCCACAAAAAACAATGAGGTCAGACTTTAAACGTTGTTAAATAACAAGGGATTTCTACTAGGATATCAGAATATTAAAAAACAAATGAATACAGAACATGAAGTGAAATCATGAGTAGGCTGCTAGATGGGATTATATTTGGTCACCAAAAGCTTTTCAAATACAACAGTAAAGAAGTGATATGCATGGACCATTTCGGCCGACATTGCGGATGCAGCCCAGCCTCTTCTGCTCCATTTCCCGTTTTGCTGGATCAAACTGTACATGAAGTGCCAGGCCTGATAGCGCTGCAGGTCAGCCGCAAGCCACCACTACTGCTATAAATGCAGGCGTCTGCCCCTCTACTGACCGTGAAGCACTGGAGCCAATCGGAGATGTAACGCACGTCTCAGCCCCTCTGTGAGATACATTTGGCTTTTTAATGTACGTCATTGTGGTAGTGCACAGTAACATTATACTAGTGTTAAATTAACGGTTTAAGTGTATACATGGGTCCTTTCTCTCCTAATTAATACTGGTGATTTTCCTGTGTGTAGTGGGAAGTTTACCAGTTCAATGTCCACCTTCAGCTAACTGTGTGGCCCTAAGCATGTCACGTATTCAGCTTGGGCTCCACCTGTAACAGAATCGTGTTTAATCGACTGTGCTGTGCTGTGTTTTCATCTTGTAAGGTGCCTTAGAGGAGGGCATCAGCACAACGTGTCATAAGTGACATGCTGATGTTACCAGTGGGCTTTTAGAATTGTAGTTTTTAATGGGATTGCAATATCTACCCCCAAATTTCACAGCAGAGCAGATGGATGTACCTAATACAGTAGCCACTGAGAAAAGATATATTGCAATGGAAAGTGTGGATGGACTGGCATCCTGGCTGGGTGTAATGGTGTAATCTTACCTGGCCAGGAGGTCATCATAACAAACGAACAGTGGGACATGGGCTCTCAAGGATGCGTGTTCCCCCAGTATACTGGGTAGCATTATTCCCCTAATGGTTCTCCTATCTGGACACCCACATGGCTGCATGGGAGATGTAGTTCCAACAGGCAGCCCTACTGAAGTCCATGGGTGTGGCCTAGGGTGGGCTCTCTTGTTCTCAAGAGGTTCCACCTGACCCAGAAGTGCTTTTTGGAGGCAATATCCCTGTAATGGAAGTACTCCAGAGTCCAGCCTTAAAGATTCTCCTCTACATCAGCTAGATGAGTCCGAGTTGGGAGTGAAATCGGACAAAGCTCACCTGGGCTAGACTGAGAGGCAGAGAGGGTAAAGAAGAGAAAGATTTGCATTGTGCCTCTTAAAAAGGGGTCTCTTCAAATAAAAGGGTTGTTTGAACCCGAGACCGTCTCCAGAGTAGTTATGTCAAGTGTTTAGGGTTGTGAGATGCCCCCTATAGGCCACATATTATATTATAGATAATCATTACAAAAGAGAAGTGATTCTCATTTGATTGTCATTGGCATGATGGGTAATGTACTGGCTTACATCTCTAGTGTCTCCAGTGTCCTGGGTACTTTTCCATTCTGGTCTTTCCATGTTCATGTGGGTTTTCTCTTGGTACAACAGTTCTTTTCCATCCATCGTGAATGTGTGTGGGAATTTTAACTGGTGTACCTAAAATGGATCAGTGTGTGTGCCAAAGTGTTCTTGGGATGGTGCTCTGCCTAGTGATGACGGCATAGGCTCTGATTAGCTGCAAACCATTAATTGACAGAAGTTCAAAAAATGCATTGCTCGACAAATAAATAAAGGTACCAGCAAATGAAGCATAATAAATTATGAGTCTTCCTCCCTGCTTTGGTGAGTGTGATGCAGTACCTGATTTGTGTCTGTGTTGCTGAAATCTGCATGACTGCCACTGACTTCGGACCCCAAACCATAAGCTGGCTGCATGTCAGGCAAATGATCTTCTGTGCCATTTTTCAGTTCTGTTGGAAGATCCTGCTTCCATGTTGACTGCTCTTTTACATCCCAGGGGTTACTCACACCAAAGGTTCCTGGGGAGAGAGAAATCACGAGACTAAGGAAGGGCAGGATGGTGTTACCATAGTTAGTGCTGAAGTCTCACAGCTCACACACACCAAATACTGTACATGACTGTTGGAGTCATGACTCTAAACGGACTCTGTGTGGGTGTAAATGAGGGTGTATTAATGAGTGTGCTCCTGTCATTCCATCTTCGCTTAGTCATTGCTGTCCACCCAGTGCTGCTAGTATATAGACTTTGGCTCCAAGTGACTTAAATATATCAGAACATTAGATATCCACTTCATTCTTCTAAAATAACATCAAGTTGAGTTTTGAAGGTCCCTAAAGTTCAACTGTCTACCACTACTTGGTAACTTATTCCATGTATCTCGTTCTCTGTGTGAAGAAAAACTTTCTAATTTACCCTTAACAAGTTTCAAACTGTATTCCAGTGTTCTTGATGAATTCATTGCATTAACCATCTCTATCCACTGTACTTATTCTTTTCATAATTTTGAACACTTCAATCATATCACCAGTTAATCTTCTTTTGCTTAAACTGTATAGGCTCGGCTCTCTTAAGCTGTCCTCACAATTCACCCTCTGCAGCCCTGGAATCAGCCTAGCTGGTCTTCTCTGGACTTTTTCCAAAGTTGCTATGTCCTTTTTGTAGCCTGGAGACCCAAAGAGTACACAGCACTCCAGATGATATACCAGTGCATTGTAAAACTTGAGCATAACCTCCGTCGACTTGTGTTTTATAACCTAACATTCCGTTAGCCTTCTTAATAGCCTCTGGACACTGTCTACCAGTTGATAGCGTAGAGTCCACTACAACTCCTCAATCACTTTCATAAGGTGTACTTTCAATTTTCAGACTTCCCATTGTGGATTCAAACATAAAATTTTTACTTTCTATGCTGTCTGAGTCTCTCTGTAATGATCCAACGGATTCCAGATTATCTTGCAATGGTATCATCTGCAAACTTAACCAGCTTGTTATTTATATTCTTATCCAAAGTTTTTATATTTATTAAAAATAACAGCGGCCCTAGCACTGACCCCTGTGGAACATCAGCCAGTTCTGAATGGGTTCCTCGCACCTAAACCATCTGCCTTCTGTGGCTGAGCTAATTTTGCACACATCTGCACATTACATGCTGAACTCCCGCTTCTTTTAGTTTGATTCCAAACCTCTCATGTAGCACCTTAGTAAATGCTTTCTGAAAGTCAAGATAAATGATATCATATACACCACTTTGATCTCATCCTTTTGTTGCTCCCTCACAGAATTCCAACATGTGAGTAAAACTCGACCTCCATTATTGGAGTCCATATTGACCATTTTTGCTAGTACTCCTGTTCTGTGGAAGTACTCCACGTTCTTTTCCTTAACAGTTCCTGAGATGAATGTTAAATTTACTAAAGTTACTTGGATCAGCCTGATCACCCATTTTAAATAATTGGATAAAATGTGTTATTTTCCAGGCCTTCGGAATTTCCCCAGTGCACAGTGACTTCCCAAAAATATATGTCAGGGGTTTATATACATATATACTCACTCACCTCTTTAAGAATTCAAGAATAAACATTATGTGGTCCTGGTTTGTTGTGATTTGCTTGATTTCGGTCTATTTAATTTGATCAGTACTTCTTTCTCCCTCTACAATTTCCTAATTACTCAGTACCTCCACAGTATCCCTTTTACCACAGGGAGGTTGTCTACTTGCTCACATGTGAAGACCTCAGAAAAATGTGAGTTTAGCGCACCCGCTATTTCACTGTCTGCATTTTTAAATTCCCCTTTACTATTACTGATGCACTTCACCTCCTCCATGACTGTTCTTTTACTGTTAAAACATTCAAAGAGTCGTCTTTCACCTTATCTGCTATATTCCTGACTAACCGTCTTTTAGCCTCCCTAATATCCTTCTTATTGGTTGCCCTCATGTTCTCATATGCTCTGCAATTCACTTTGGAGTTCTTAATCTATTATACCTTATATCGCTGTTGTTTCCTTTGCAGCTTCTTTTTTTATTACCTTATTTACCCAATGTGGAGATTTTGTAAATATTTTACTCTTTCCAAATTTTGGGATGAATCAGTTCTGCTTCCTATGTAAAACATTTCTAAACCTGCGCCACTGCTTCTTAACTGTTCTACACTTAAAAGCTTATCCCTGTGAGACTTTGCCATATCTGTTCAAAGTTTGCCCTACCAAAGTTAAACTTAACGGTTTTAGTCTGTACATCTGTGCTCAGATAAAACCCAGCGAATTGTACTACACTATAGTGACTTGAACCTAGCAGTTTAAACACCCCTTCCCCCTGAATTCTATCCTTGTTATTACAAAATAATACATTTAGTCAGGCTTCTCCCATGTTAGTGCTTTGGATTGATGAATGTGGAGAAATGGCCCTAATATACATATAGTGGTTGCGCAGATACACTGTAGGCCCTTGAAGGGAGTCCGTCTGCACCCTGTTTTAATTGATCGAATGAATATGATTATCCTTGGAGTGTACAAGAAAACCTGCATCAAAAATGTGCAATCCTACAAGGATATATTATAGTGAACCACCACCTACTAAGAAGAGCAGTAGCACTTTGATTTTCTTATCCCTGGTACGCTGAACATTATTATCTTGTTAAAAACAGTAAAGCAAAATAGTCTGCAAATTTACCTTTGGCTCCTACTGTATATCAGCATGTATTACCAGTCTCACTTTTATCTGATTTTGCAAAGTTGCATGTGAAATAAAAACATGTGCTGCCCTGTTTGAGGAATCCACACACTTGAAAGTGCACCATGTACCCTTAAAAGAAAGCACTGAAGTAGCAATACAGCGGGAGGAGCAAAATGTAACTAATCATGTAATGGAGGAGACAATCACACTCTCTTCCAAGTGCCATCCATACCAAAATGAATCTGATGAACCTTTAGTAGTAAGTGAAGTCATAGTATTGACAAGGGGACAGAGTGCAGTGAACTCCTTGCAACAAAAAGCCTTCATAAAGCAGACTTTATCTGTTACATAGAACTGATTATCCTGATAGCCCTGAAACTTACCAATCAGAGTCCCCTTGCAGGTCCACAGTCTCAGCAGACAGTCACGAGATGATGTTAAAATGAGCAGCTGTTCCGGAACAAGCTCAATACTGTTGTAGGAAAAGCAAGTTCAGATTTACTGGGTCAGGCTTTTGTAAAGTTCACACATTTCAGATTGGACTTCCTAACAAAAAGGTATCTATGAATTACTGTACATCCATCCATTTTCCAAAAACGTTTTTTCCTTGTAATACCGTTAACTGTGTTTTACAATAGCAGAGTAAAAACGTTTTAAAAATATCAGTCTAATTCCCTTTTTTTGCTCCTCTCATCCATTAATTTCCAAACATGCTCATCCCAATAACAAGGTCATGGGGTGACCTGAGTCTATGCTAGCTTAATAGGATACAAGAAGAAGACATTGCATTTATATAGCGCTTTTCAAGACACTCAAAACCCTTCACATAGGGAGAGAGGAGCCACTTCAACCATCACCAGTGTGCAGCATCCACCAGGATGGTGCGACGGCAGTCATTTCATTGCAGAATGTCCACCTCACAATAGTTAATAGGTGGTGAATTGGAGAGTTAATTAAATACAGTGGATGATTAGGAGGTCAGAGTGACCAAGACCTAATGGGTAGTTTAGCCAAGACATTGGGAAACACCCTACTCTTTATGAAAGATGCCCAGGGATCTGTTATGACTACAACGAGTCAGGAACTCGGTTTTATGTCTCATCCAAAGGAATGGCTCCATTTTTGCAGCATAGTGTCAACGTTACTGCACTGGGACATTGGGATCCCCACTCATACCACAGGGTAAGTGTCCCCTGCTGGCCTAACCAAAGCCTATTCCAGCAGCAACCCAAGCTTTTTCCTAAATGGTCTCACATCCAAGTACTATCCAGGCCTGAACATGCTTAGCTTCATGTGGAAGCATCTGAAATACAAGCCAGGAACATATCTGGGTTAGGACATCAGGCATCTTTTGTCACTTTTTGAAATGTTTGCAAAAAACGGAGTCATTTGTTAAGGAACTAATAGTGAAAACATGAAGAAGATGCATTTTCCAGAAATTTTCAGTTGCAGACTTAACAGTCGCAGTGTGCTTCCGTGTCATCTGGTTGTGTTCTCAAACATCCCCAGTGACTCAGTTAGATTAGTCTGCAACTTAGATTTTGTTTAAAGTCATAGGAGCAGGCTCTGTGAGCGCTCAGCTGGAAGTATGCATATAATGCAGCAAAGAGGAATAACAAACGCGGGTGTTTTAGACCTCACTAAGACAAGAAAGTCTCATCTGTCTGATTTTGCATGTTTTACAAACTACAGCAGAATGATAAAAAGAAAAAAATGGGCCAAGATTGCAGCTGAGCTCTCAGCACCAGCTCCGTCAGGCAACACGTCATAAAAAGGGATGAGCTTGCAACGCTTTGGAAGGATGAAATTGTGCTGGAAAGCCGTCGTGTGCTCCTGTAATTTGTCATCCCCTGTGATTTCAATTCATTTAATCTGGTAACAAAATCAGCCACTCATGTTGTCAAACGTGATACCGCTCCAAGTAGAAGTTGTGTAATGGATATTGACACACACATTTCAAATATCTTTTAACACAACTGTTCTGTGCCTTATTTTTATGCTTTTTCAAAACACTTACCTTGTAATGCTAACTGGGTGGGCCTTCCAACTGTGCAGTACTGTTAAAACATAAATAGAAAGATGTGTGAAACTTTGTCAACACATTCTGTATATTAAATTACTTGACCTCTACATTTTTTCAACATGAAAGCTTAGATGCAAAAGAAATACCACAAACATTTGTGTCTTTGGGGTCTCTTTCATTCAGCCTGCTAGTTAAATATTTAAATTCATATCCCATGAAAAAAAAAAAACAAACCTGCATTTTCCCATTAAAGGTCAGGCTTTGGTCAGAAGATTAAATTTACTTTCCTTCTCTTAGATTGTGTGTTGCTGTCACAATCTCTAGACAATTTCTAAGGCTCCGCCATTGGTCAGTGGTTGGGATTGTCGCATATTTAGCTTTAATATATATATATAGTCATAATATATAGTTACTTTGGATTTAAATGCCTGCAACAATTTAAAAGAGTTGCATAGCAGTGTGTTTGCCTGCGGAGAGAGTGTCGACTAAGTCGAGAGGTTTACTTACCTCAACAGCGACATTCATGTCTCTAGTGACTGTACCTATGAAGCCAATAGATGGATTGGGAGAGAATGGGGGGTCTTGAGGTCGCTGGAAATGGGTTTGTGGCACTCCCCATGTCTTTTCAAAAGGACAAAGGTCTAAGTCTTCAGAGTGCGGGTGCTTCATGCTTTTTTTTATATGGTTTTGAGACATGACTACTATTCCGTGACCTGAGACAAAGACTGGATTCCTTCGGTACTGTGTCTCTTCTGAGAATCCCTGGGTACTGCTGGAGTTTGTGTCGAATGAGCGGTTGCTCACAGAGTCTCAAATGAGGCACATTACCTGCATTGTGAGGGAGCATCAGTTATGGCACAACGATCATGTAGTGTGATTCCCTGAGGGTGATCCAGGCCAAGGGGACACCCATGTAACATCTGGCTGCGGCAGATAGATGGTCATTTCCACAGAGTGGGACTGGACCACTTATCTGCTTGGGGGGATGACAACTGGGATCTCAAGGTGTTTTGGCATGGGGTGGGTGCAGCACGTTTGCATGTTCTCCCCGTGTCTGCGTGGGTTTCCTCCAGGTACTCCGGTTTCCTCCCACAGTCCAAAGACATGCAGGTTAGGTGGATTGGCGATTCTAAATTGGCCCTAGTGTGTGCTTGGTGTGTGGGTGTGTTTGTGTGTGTCCTGCGGTGGGTTGGCACCCTGCCCTGGATTGGTTCCTGCCTTGTGCCCTGTGTTGGCTGGGATTGGCTCCAGCAGACCCCCGTGACCCTGTGTTCGGATTCAGCGGGTTGGAAAATGGATGGATGGATGGGTGCAGCACTGTACCAGTGCATGCTCCCCAACCTGACCTGACATAGTAGTGTGAAGGTTTCAGATTTGACAAATGGTTAGTATCTGTGTGAATTTTCTCTATGGCTCTCTGGGGTTTTTCTTCAGGGACTTGCCCATCTCAGAGTGGTGCATGTTAAGTTAACAGATCACACTAATCTGGCCCAGTGTTGCTCAGTGGCTCAGCAAGTCCTGCAAAGGACGAGCTCTCCATTCAGGTTTGGTTCCTGTCTTACACCTAATGCTGTTGAGTTAGGCTCTTAAAACTGGATAAGAAAGTTTGAGATTGCTGTTATATGATTATGTCTATGCCTGAGCAAAACAACCCCTCTGTTTCTTGGGCTTACATACAAAAACATTGCTCCCTGGCTACTGAACAGTATGGCTTGTCAGTTTGCCCACTAAGGTAGCATCTATTATTCCCTCCAGACTCTTTCCCTGTCTTAATCCAGTCTTATTTCAGGTTCAGACTCAAAGACTTCCAGCCGTGATCCTGTTTTAATCTACTTGCCAGGGATACATGGCCATGAATCACTTCTGGGACCACAGCCTGCCCTGTTTTTGCTATAAGGACACTGGGCTACTACTCTGTTTGGAAGCTTTGGTGTCCTGATCTGTCTGTTGCACTTAAGGGGTCAACACACCCATATTACTGCCTTAAAAACCCAATATTGTCTCACTACTTCCAATTTGAGGTATGCAGCAACCTAGTTGGCTGGAAGTCATTGAATGTCCTCATCATTATTGCTTCCTTTAAAATGCACATATAGTCAAAGATCTTTTTCCCTTTGGACCATTAACTGCTTCCTATTAACAGGGAGGTCTACAAACCTCCTGCCAACCCTCCATGGAAAAAAATGGCATACAGGCTAGAAAGGATCTGGATGAGAATCCATGTGTTGTGAAACACAATCTTAGCTGCTTTTTTGGCACTCTGCCTGACAATAGACATGTGATTTTAATGTACAAAAGATCTAATAATTCATTATTTTGACAATACCAAATGATGCGCAGGAAAAGTAATCTTATTGATATTTTTATCTTCCTTTATTATTCTTACGTGGAGGAGCTGTTATTTCTACGTTTTGCTGTGCAAACTGTGCAATATCCCACACGTGCACAAAACCCAGCTGGTCAGAGGCAAAAAGAAGGGAGTCATCTTTTCCCAAAGCCAAATCAGTGATGGTGGTGCTGACAGAAGGCTGCAAAGAGAAAGATAAAATATTTATGTTTAAAATTATGTCTTATTATTTCTAACAAAACAATTTTACAAAGATGTATACAGTACATTGTAAAATGAGGTTTCTACAAAGGGTTGGTAAAATCACTCTTCATAACAGGGTGTTGAGCTCAGCAAATCGGGAGAACTTCAGGGTAGATCCACTGCTTCTCCAGCTTACGTGGTTTCAGCATGTAGTTAGGGTGTCCCCTGAGCATCTACGCATAACGCAATGAGAAAACATCCAGGATAGCCTGGAGAGATCATTTCACTTGTCTGGCCTAGGAGCATACCCCAGAAGGGAGTGGAAGGAGTTACTGGGTCCTACCAGCTCAGTGCACTGCCACCACAATCCTCATCAGAACAAGCCAAGTGAAAATGAATGAGTGAAATGTAGTAAGCAGTATTGTAGTATATAATATGAAAAATAGTGACTACATAATAAACATGCTCTAAACTACACTTTATGAAATTTCTTTCACAGTCAAAGCTATTTCATCATTAACCCTACTTAGCAGTAAAAGTATCATTGCCTTAGATGAAGTTTAAATATCCATTTGTCCATTTTCTAAACTATGTAGTGTATTTCTAATACAGGGTTGCAGGGTGATAGATAGATAGATAGATAGATAGATAGATAGATAGATAGATAGATAGATAGATAGATAGATAGATAGATAGATAGATAGATAGATAGATAGATAGATAGATAGATAGATAGATAGATACTTTATTAATCCCAATGGGAAATTCACAACCTAAAAAAACCCTAACCCTAACCCTAATTTAATAAATATAAATAAAAATAAATATCCTGGCAGCATTCTCTATAAAGCAGTAAACCTAGAATTGGACACGGATAGTAACGGCATTCACACCATTTACGTATCTAATGGTTTCTGTTGCTCTTATAGAATGGCACCTCCATCAGTCTCATGCTGATATAGAATCAAATTTATTAATATACGGGCTACAGACTACAGTATCTGGATCTCTCTGCCTGTCACCCAACATGCACTGCACCAGACACCACCTTTACCTTTGTGGGTGGTTAAGTGGTTTCAATAGATTCAGCCTCACTAAACTATGTATGTCACCCAACCACCAGGCACTATTCAGCAAACACCATCCCCAGGCCTGGTTCAAAGAACGTCTCCCAGTGTTCCTGTTCCAGGCAATGATCAACAGGTTTGAAATTCATATGGGAGGGCCTCTGAGTAGATCCACGGTATCTCTGAATCAGAAAGTTAAGGTGGTTTGAGCATGTATTGAGGACATACCCTGGGTACCTCTCACAGGAGGTATACCAGACATGACCCAGGGGTTATAAACAGTACCTTAGATAGACTGGGGTCATGCAGTCTATGGCTGGGTACAAGATGACCTGGTCTGTTCAGTAGTTTCACTAGCCCAAATGGATGGAGAGCAAAGTGGTGAAAACTACAATCTGTAGCCAAAACTAGTTAAATGTTAAAAAAAATAGAATTTTCAAACTCTTTTAATGGGGAGCCAACAGCTTTGGATACAAAGTAAGAACCAGTCACAGGACCCACTCAAGCACTCAGTGTGTGAAATTCCCACGTAGTAATTGTGGGGTCTCACTGGCTGAATGCTCACTCTCGTACTATGGAATATGCAGTAAATTAGCTATGGAGAATGTTATCAGGTATCATATGCATATCTTAAGTACAAGAATTGCATTATACACAGTCAGCAAACAAAAACCATGGCAGTATATATGCACTTAGATACTGTGCTTCAATGAATGCTTTATCTCCACTCTGACCTTTTCAATCTAAATTCTAACTCCCTCAAAAGTGTGTACCGACTGAAGTTCTCTTGGAGCATATCTCATCAATTTTGATGTCATTAAATTGGTTACTCCTGCCATTCATAATTGACTTTAAAATATTGCTAATGTTTTACAGTGTCATAAATAATCTCATTCTGTTCTATATTTTGAAAAATGCCTCTCACCTTACATTCCAAGTCATCCCCTTAGATCTTTGAATGAGTGTCTGCTTATAATTCCAAGAGCTAAACGTGAAAGACGCTAAACTGCTGTTATGCACCTAAAATCTGGAACAGTTTACCGATAGAAATTCGCCAGGCTAATACAGTGGAGCACTTTCAAAAAACTGCTAAAAACCCATTATTTTTAACATGGCTTTCTCATAGCTACATTTCAGTTTATCCCTGTTAAGATATATGTGCACTAAATTATCATCTTCATCAAGGCTTCACAATCCATACTAATCCCTATTATTCTCTGCGTCACCACCATATGACCAAGGCACCATGTAGTCCCTACATTGTTGGATTGAAGGCAATACCCCAGATTGTCTGTATGACCATCTTCATCAGATTCTTTCATGTGAATCCTGAAAGCCATAAGGACAGATTTAGATCATTTATGTTAGGCAGAATGCCTAGTGGGGGCTGGGTGGTCTCTTGGCCTTGGAACCCCTTCAGATTTTGTTTTTTTTTTCTTCAGCCCATCTGGAATTTTTTTTTCTGTCCTCACTTGAACTACATCATTTGTATATTAATGTGCTATATAAATAAAAGTTGTTGTTGGTAGTACTGCCACATGTTCATCCCAATACCAGCCTTATTAATTGAACTACAAAATACAGCAACATTGTACTCTAAGAGCTTAATGAGAATGATTATTTTACTTTCATAGAAATGTAAATGCTTCAAAAACTGTTACAACCTGGGAGCTAGATATGACTGGCTTATGTTGTTCCCAACCAGAACATTGTCAGCATTGCGGTATTAGGATCACTCTTCACCATCAGTTTCATGAGTCTATCAACAAGGAAAGAATTACTAACTGTAAGGGTTTAGATTTATTTTTTCTTTTTAAAAAGGTCTCCGTCCTGTGATGCCTCAGGTGCCTGCAGTCATAGGCACCTTTTTTTTCCCAGGACATTAATAGTGATGACCAAGTTGGATTAGGACGAATGAGGACACAAAGAAGTTAATGGTGCTGAAAGTGCAAACTGCATATTTGTTAATAACTACAGTGTCCAAAGTGCAGTGCAGTTCAAATCTTCATCAAATAATCCATAAGATAGTGTCGTGAATATAAAACCAATAAACAAATACAACAAGTCGGATTCAAATTCAGGATCATCTCCTCCATTTTGTCTCTTCCACAGTGCTCTCTCTCTTGTCTCCCCTGCTTAGCCTCTGGGTCAACACATGCAGTCATTTCACTGCCTCTCGACCCAACGACATTTTCCAATGAGACCCACCATGCCCAGCTCCCTTGTCCTGACACCTCAATCGGCATCTGCAGAACAATTGGAGCATCCAATCACTCCTGTTCCTAAAGCTCAACAGGAGCGACATGCATCTGGATAACAGTTCCTACCGCTCCATTACAGGGCATCCCAGCCACCTTGTCTCTTCTCCTCAGCACTGGCTCAATCTCTCTACTCTCTCTCACTCCACTTCTCACTCTGTTTTCTTTCCATTCGATCTGCTCTCTTTTGTCCTTGCTATTCCAGTGAATGTAGGTGCAGTGAACCAATGAGTGATGGCTTTGCTGATTGCTCTCCTGCATATGAATGAGCAACCAGCCATTTCCCCCCTTGCACATTCCACAGCGGCCTGTTTCTCCAGCACACACCTATACCCACGGAACTCGAGTTGAACTATTCTTAAAATAAATCCCAGCCAACTAATCTTGCCATAGACTCTAGACAGGCTTCATCACACACACTCTTTCTGGAAACCCCCTCTGATGTAAAGCTATTATTCCTACTTGCTGGCAGGCTGCTGTTACTCAAACATGTCACCCTGTTCTGCCTGTGAATCACTCGCAGACAGCTTGTAAAGAGCTCTTGGCACTCTGCTACAATACTTTTTGGCAAATTCAGTAATGGGCAAAGAATAATAATATAATAATGTACAACACTCTGTTTTTACTTTTCTTTAGGAAACACACACAGACATACACATAATTTTGATTTTCAAAAAAGGTTCAAAAAGGTTCAATACAGAATTATGAATATACAGTATACATCTCTGGGCACGTGAAAGGAAAAACTGGTGAAAACTCTCTGCTAAAGAGGTAAAAACAATACATGTAACATTGGCAAAGATAATTCTGTACATGATGAATTTGTACATCACTGTTTAATGGAAAATTTAAAGAGACTGCAATTAGTACCCAACCACATTGATTCAAGCCCCATCTCACAATGCTCTTGAAAGAATGTAGCAAGTTCACCATAGACTACCCATGGCCGCTTGTTGGACTTGCCCTTTTATTCAGAACTGCAATACCACATACATTTTTTTTTCTAAAATCTCCAAAGCAACCCAGTCAAGCCCTCAGTAAAACATTGCCATTTCAATGCCACCTCCAGATGTATTAGACATCCAAGAGAGAAAAATAATAATTCTAAAGTTTGGAGAGTTTTTTCAATGGTGAGCAATGTAGTCAAAGATGACAATTAGCAGTGAAAAAAAATGCCTGCCTTAGTGAATTAAGCCAATTAATACAATAAGCCAGAAGAGTCATTTGTGTGCCAGTGTGTGTTTTCTTCCCTCCCTCTGGTTTCACCCCACATTTCAAAGATGTACACGGTAGGTAGCAGTTACTCAGCCCTGTATGTGTGAACGTAGATGTGTGCGTGTTGTGACAATAGGGGGCACTGTCGCACCTCCAAACCCGCAGACAACACGTCCAGACACCAGGTCAAAGTATTAGAAATTAATTTAATTTCTGCAATACTGTACACAAAGCACCTCCACAATAATCAATACAATAACAATAAATCTACAATAATCAATCCTCCTCTCCTCCCAGCAGCTCTGTCACACTCCCTCCCAACTCCGGCTCAGCCTGCTGGGTTTCCCACAGTCCTTTTTATAGTGCTCGACCCGGAAGTGCTTCTGTCCTTCAGTCTATGTCATTCCATAGCACTTCCGGGTCAGATGAAAACTCTTCTTTTTCTTCAGCCCAGAAGTACTTCATTTCTTCCGTCCTCATGACTAGGGAGTACTTCCGGGCTATAAGGAAAATATAAATCCCTGTGCCACCCTGCAGCGTCCCCTGGTGGCCCCTATGGTATCCAGCAGGGCTGTGAAGCTGAACTCCATTGTCCATGATGCTCTGCAGGAATTTGGGGCACCTCCATGTTGCAGGGAGGTCTCCATCTAGCGGCCTGGGGATGTTGGCCGGGATAAACTGCCGGCCATCTCTCACAGTGTATATATAAGTGTACTATGAGATGAATTGGCTTGATTCCCCTGTTGTGTTCAGTTGTCAAGATGTTAATGCTCCACAATGTAAATGGCTGGTTGAGAATAGAGCTGGATGGATAGCTAACCTACTTTCTCCTATTGAAATGTGCTATTTTCTTTAATATTTCCAATGACTTCATATCATTGATATAAATGCAATGCATTGCTTGATTGACCTTGTATTTGGGTGAACTGCTTTGTAAAGTTTGTTGTGATGGTGCATTATAAAATACAGGCTCTACTGCTTATCCTTGTTCTGTTTTCTACTTGTATTCCTATTTTCATTCGATATTCTTGACCTTAACCATAATCTGACTGTTTATTTAACTGTGTGTCTTAAAGGCATACATATAGTAGTTTATTATAAGAGAATTCTTATAATGGCTCTATTTTTCTAGTTTCATTGTACTCCCCAGACTTAACTGAGGTCTTATTTTTTTTGTGATTGCAGTCTCTATGCACTGAGCCTAGGGTCATGAAATCTTTATCAACTTTTACTTCTTTGTTGCAATCTCCATTTGGTTCCTGAAGGCAGCTTGCATAGTTATGGTAAGGTTTATTGTGAGAATTTGCAATTTATTTATCTTCAGATTTTTCAGGTTTTCCTCACATTTTTTAGTCATATGTCAAAGATTATCAGTCATTTTCTGACTACTTCTATTACTAAATTCTGTTTCTTCCTACCCGGTGTTCTTCAAACAATTGCAATCCTATATGTATATACAAGTTAAAAATACCAAGATTGTAGAACTCTTTTCTCCCATTCCATACCTTTGTACAGATGCAGCCAAAAGTATTGATATGTTTCCATTATTTAGAAAAGGATTACAATTTTCCAGGAAACATTTTGAAACTAAGTGCCTTGAGCATGGGAAAGGCATTATATAAATAAAATGTATTATTATTATTATTATTAACTAACAAAAGTATTTGGCATACACCCCACTTTATTCCATATTGCATAGAGCAGACACTTTGCATTTGATTTTGAACTTAACATATAAGTTTCAAGTAGTTTTCACCAGTTATATAACCCAACCTCAATTTTGGAGATGGTCCTAAGCACACATAAATGGAGAGGATATGTGTCAGGAAAGGCATCTGGCCATAAAAGTGACAGTGAAACCCATAAAAAAAAATCGACCCCACACAGAAGTGGGAAGAGATGAAGAGGGAGAAGAAGAAGTTTTCAACATTTATAAGTTAATTCATATAATGATAATATAAGCTCCAAAGTAACACAGTGTGTTTCACAGAAAGGGCCCAGAAATATCATGGACAATAGACTTCAGTGCCTGTACCACCAGTCACACAGTGCAATTATCTGGCTCTCTGTACTTTACCACAGGTTCGACCAAATATGTAGTTTTAGCATTGTAAACCATAGTTAAACATTTTTTTATATTCCTTGTAACTGTGAACATTTTGGCAGTGAAAACCATGATGTATTTTACAGGAAGAAAACTAATGTTATTCTAAGATGATCCAACCATCACCGGATTTCCATTTAGTGATAGAAGTTTTAACTCAAGTTTTACTTTTTCAGTTCAAGAGTTGTATCTCCTTCATCTTCTCCAAGCAGGTATTAAGGAACCTCTCATGTCATATGATTGCTATTAAATAAAGGATTTAGTAAAGACCTCTCATGATACTTTAGACTTAAATGACCAACACACTCATGGGGCTGACTGTCCTAACACAGCACAAAAAGTGGCCAGCAAGTAGCAGAAGTAAAATGCTGAAATTTACCACATAACATAAACAAATCTGCACTACATTAAATCCTGTTTTTGTGCCATTAAAATCTAAATTCCTGCTCAGTGTTCTAGAATCACATCTCCAGGGACATAACTAATCTGTAGCAAACACAATGCCCTTCCACAAATAAAATTCTCCTTCACACTGGGATATTCCTGGATAAATATACTTTAAATTAACCTAAAAAACAGACAGCGAAGAGCACTTCACTACCTAAGGGAGAAATAACTAATTTTCCTGCCAGCTGTGAATGTAACGTATAAAATACTCTTTTACTAAATCCCCACGGACATGACACTAAATCATTAACCTAATTATATGATAGGAGCCACAACTATAAAGCAGCATTCCCTCCCCTTCATCTCAGGGTATGTCCTCAGTGCAGTTATTAATACCACAATTACAGGTTTAGATTTCTGTAGCTATTGTTACCAACTGGCATTCTGGTCCAGAATACTGATATAGAATAATTCCATGTTTATTTCTTTGTCAAAATCAAGAAAGTCTTCCCCAACAAAGAAGCTATAAAAAGCTAAATCAAAACTGTTTTCTAAAGCCACTAATTCGGATGCAGTGTCACAGAAAGCTAAAGCTAGTTCTAGAAGAATCAACTACATGAGAGGGACCAAGACGGGACACTCACATAACCCACCAGGGCAAGTGTACATCTGTCAACCCACCTAACCTGAACATCTTTGTAATGAGAGTGAAAATCAGAGTACATGGAGAAACCCCAAAATGCACAGAGGGAGAACGAGAAAACTCTACATGGATAATGTCTGGGTTGGAGTCTGAGCCCACTCTCCTAGAGGCTGTGAGATCGCAGTGCTAACCAGTGCATCATGTTGATTATTATTTTATTTACAATTGGCAGCATTAAATCATAGTAAAACAAAGGCATAAAAATCATACATGAGGCAAGGTGAGGTTTGGGGAACAGCCTACAGTATATGGCGTAGTAAAAATATTGAAATAGTGATAGTTTAGGCAAGACAGCTGCTTTCAGATTTTGAGAAGTATCTTTTCTAGTCCTGTATGCGGCCTTTCACACACGGAACATATCTGTTGGCTGAAGTCAAAATCCTATTTTACTTATCTAAAAAATACATATGGTAAAGTTGGTTCATGTTTTTCCTCGATTTGAGAAGAATATTCAAAATTACTCCATAGTTGGACAATTGTTAAATTAGACAATTTTTGCATTTAATTAAAATCCATAAATGAAGGTTGTACTGTATACATAAAAATAAAAACTTCCATTGCTCCAAACAATAATCCAAAATATCATCTAAAATATGAACCCAGAAAATTTCTTTCAGTTAAATAACTGAATTATGGAACACACGGAATACAGTAATACCTCAGTTAACTCACTATGATGCATACGCAAATCAATGAATTTGTCTGATACAGCACTATGGAAGTCATTGTATGGCCTCCTGGAAATGAAATTATTTTTTATTTATATTTTTTATTTAATATGTTTTTTAAAAATTACCATTAGAGAATTAAAGTCATGTTAGGCTCAGAGACAATTCAATGTTTTTTCACTGTTGCAAATGGCTTACAACTTAAAGTTAATCTAAAACAGAAGTGGTTTACTTATTTGGTTGGAAATCTTCTACTGAACAACATATTGAATTGGGTAATGTGGTGCCTTTATCTAAACCAATCTTACATGGGGAGTAGAAAATTACACAGTTTTTGCATATTTTATCTTTTTTCTTAAACTGAATACAAATTTACTGGTCCAGTGACTGTCACTTCTTCTTTCACTTTTCCTTGCTGCTGTTGAATGAGAGTTGTGTTATGGATGACACTGGTCCTACACTGCTGTGTTACTTAGAACATGTACAACACCGCCTATTAACTGTAACTGCTTACTTCTCAAAGACAGTTGATCTTGCATCCTTTGTCTGCCAGGGTTTAAATGAGAATAGAATAGTAAATAAGATGAATGTAGGAAAAACAAATGTTTAAATTAGAATCTACTCTATAATAAAAAGCTACTGTCTGTGTGTGTGTGTGTGTATGTGGTCCCTCCAAATAATCTGAATGGTCAATTTGGCTTTGGTTGCTCCTTCCAAGCAATCTAAGTGGTCAGTTTGGCTTTGGTCCAATTTGCTAATTTGGCTTTGGTTACTCTTTCTGAGCAATTTGATTGGACAATTGTGTTTTGGTCTGATTGTTCAGTTTGGCTTTGTTACTCAGTGGTAGAATGATGACATGATAGTTTAGGAGTGTGAAGCTCAGTTCCTAATTGTGACTTCAATGACGACAACATAAATAATTTAGCAATGTTGGATCATTAAATACTAACGAGGTGTGACCCAAGTCACCTTCAAAGACAGGAAGTATTTGAGGAATATGAATAATGTTTTAACAGTTAGTAATAAGGGGCCTATCTACCATTGGTAGTAGTCCAACAAGGGACAGGAGGTGAGCAAAATGACAGAGTCTGAGAAGCAGGAGGAGAGGTGTAGGAAGAATGTTGAGGATATACATCGGGCAACAGAAGTTGAGATATGCGGGGAAACTAAGAAAAGGTGTAGCAGGAATGTTGCAGGTATACATAGGACAAGAAAGGTGCTGGAGGAATAGCATTTTTAAATTTATTGTATTACCTGTGGCGGCATGGTGGCGCAGTGGTAGCGCTACTGCCTCGCAGTTCGGAGACCCGGGTACGCCTCCTGGGTCCACCCTGCGTGGAGTTTGCATGTTCTCCCCGTGTCTGCGTGGGTTTCCTCCGGGCGCTCCGGTTTCCTCCCACAGTCCAAAGACATGCAGGTTAGGTGGATTGGTGATTCTAAATTGGCACTAGTGTGTGCTTGGTGTGTGGGTGTGTGTGTGTGTGTGTGTCCTGCGGTGGGTTGGCACCCTGCCCAGGATTGGTTCCCTGCCTTGTGCCCTGTGTTGGCTGGGATTGGCTCCAGCAGACCCCCGTGACCCTGTGTTCGGATTCAGCGGGTTGGAAAATGGATGGATGTACTACCTGTCATCAACAGGTAAGCATAGCATGTAAGAAATAAATAATAAATTGAAACAAATAAAAATATAATACCAGAAGATATTTTGGACTTATTTATGATTTTTGGCCTCCACAGGACACCCATAGAAGATGGCTCTATCACCAATACCTTACTCCTTTTGGATGTACTTTTTCTATTTTTTTCTTTGCTTGTCTTCTCAGAGAAATCTTGCCTCCTTAAACACTGGACCTTTTGTGCAAGTGGTATGTAAGACACAATACCCCTATGTCATCAGGTTGTTATTTTAATTTAACAAGTTTCTGGGTTTCCTCTGACTGATATCTTGTGGCTCCAGGTTCCCTTCTGCTTTGGTGAGAATTCATTGCACATGGCCCCACAAATGTATTACCTTATTTTCTCTGACTACTGCATGACAAGGTATGTAATACTTTGGAGTGGGCACCAAAATTTCTGTCTCACTACCTTCTAGAACCTTCTCACAAATGCCCTTTTGCATTTAGTCCTGGATTGCACCATTATACCTGGTTTAAAATGTTACTGTTACAGTTCACAGTTTACGTTTTAGGCATTCAATCTTTTCTGGGCTGCTCTAAAATTGTCTGGTCATCTTGCCAACATGGTAACTCCACTTGGTACCATCCATTTGCATATCTCACAGTTTCTTCAAATCTATAAAGTGCTTCAGTTTCCTGAAGTGCTTCATCAATCCCATTACAGAAGAAAAGGTACAATAGGAATTTAAATTTCAACCATAAAGCTAATTCCAGACTGGATGCATGTGGACAGGCATGGTTCTCTTTACCATATGAACAACAAATAAATGAACTGGCATAAACACTTCAGAGTCAGCTCTGTTGAATCTTACTGTGGGAGCAGTTGATAAAATCCTTGCTGAACTGGTTACCATATGAACTGTAAGTTTACATAATCAAACAGCTCTTGTGATGTTACTGCCCAGTTGGGGAGGCATCTGTGCAGCTATTGAAGCCAATGTTGCACTTATATCTCAGATGTTAGTGTGCACCTTCCCTCTATCTCAAATCACATTAAACATTCTTTAGATTACCTGAATAAACCTAAATAATGACCACTGTCAACTGGATGTATTATATGCCTAAATGCTTAAAATATAGAAGAGTATATTCTTAAAGTTGATGATTTACATATATTCAAAGAGAATCATAAGCATGTATGAAAATAAACAATATATCCTAATGCATGTTAGTATAGTAGGGGTTAAGTTACAAAAAGGCCTGTGACTGCATATTTTTTATTTTTCTTAGCAAGCTGGAAACCACCAATATCTCATGACTCAAGGTCAAGTGTGTAAAAAGAGGCTAACAGACAGGCCCCCCTCTTCTCCTGGAGGCAAGGGAGGGCTGGGGACTGGAGATAATGGTGGCAGGAACTAGATGGGACCAAGGAGGGGAGAAGGCCTGCCAGGCGGCCTTGATGGATAAGATAGAGTGTCATGTTCATTACGCTGGGAAATAATGGTAGAACCAAGGCCGTGGGAAATTGGAGTCAGATAGGAGTGTTGAATGAATTAAGTGAGATAAAACTTTGAATAAGAATTGTAATAAATGCAAGATTGCTGTATTTGCTCATTGCTTATTTAATTTGAACTGAGACCGTGTGTACGTCATGCAATAAATCATGATTCTGCATGCACATCCTGAGGTCACTAGTGCCTTCTTTGAGCAGCATGTTTCTGCCACAACAGTAAGCACTACTTTTATTGTTTTAGGGTTAGTATTTGGAATTATTTTCATTATTTTGTTATGATAATTGAATGCTGTATATCAACATGCCAGAAACCTATAGTTAATAATGTGATTGTTGTATCTTCTTAAGTTAACAAAGGAGTGGACCCAAGGAGAACTTGAACTATCTTTCTTTTTTGCTATGTTATGATGATGCCATAAAAGATGATTAGTTGCTCTAGAAGAACAAAAAGGGTGAGACTGCGAAAGAAATACTTTTTATGTGTGTGTATATGTGTGTGTGTGTGTGTGTTTGGGTAAAGCCAGAAATTGGACAAATCTAGCATCATTTGGGTAAAGCTCACATTATCCAAATGGTAAACGTAAACCTATTTTATTCCAGGTTTACCCAAATCTCAGTATATATATATAGTACTTTCTATCAGTTGTTTAACTTAAGTTCTGACTTTCCTAGTAGCTTTTCACAGTCTATAGGATAGTTTACTGCTTGTTAGATGTCTTTCTTATCTGTGTCTATATAAGCTGAGGAATCGCTTTGTTTAGTCAGAGTGGCTAAAGTAGAATGGAGAGTTCACTTGCATGTCTCCAGAAGAACTATCTACTGAATAAATAAATTCTATATATATTTATAAATATAGTACATAGAATCTTTTGCAGAGTGACTTCAGAACATTTATTTAAAAATAATCCTTAATACTCTCTACACAGTATGTCATTAATATGATTCACACTGTATAGCATAAAATTTTATACATGAGTGCTTATGTATTTCAGGAGTACTGTAGTTATTTATTATTTTTAAGGTGTTAAATATAATTTGACAAATATGTCATGAAAACTTAAAGCAAAATCTTTAGAAACTAAAATGCAGATTATAGAGTAGAAGCTGAATAAAAAAGCCATGTAGCAAAATCATTGGGATACATTTACTAATACAATATGGAAAACAAGATATTTTTTTACTTACTGTTCTAAATCTGGCAAACAGCCTTCCACCACCAAACATGTTCCAAAAATGAATACACCCTGGAAGGAAAAACAGCAAACTTTACAGTGAAAATAATCATAATCATAATCAAACCATTTTGCAATATCAGGTACTGTAGTTAAAGACAGAGCCTAAACAGACTTGTGGTGGATGAAATGGCTTTCAAAGATAGTAGATTTTAGCTCATTGGTGAGAAACTGCATTGTTTGATGCCCTGTTGTTAGCTGTTGAATGTGAAGTGTCTGTGGCTAATTGTAGTTCACATTTTTAACCATAAAATTTCTCAAAGAAATAATTTAAAGTTTTAAAAATTAATTTAAAAATTGCAGATTTTAAATCTGTGTTAAAGTCTCAAGCTAAAACTGTTCACTGCATATGAAAATGATAGACAGCAAATCATTGTGAAGCTTTTGTCAGCAAATTATTGAGTCAAAAAAGTACTGAAACATGATTTTAGTGTAATGAAAATGCGGAGTATACGTTTATCCACTGCATGCACAACATGTTATTGAATCATGGTTGGGGAGCTTGTTTCCTCATTGATTTATTTCTGCATAAGGTAAGTTATTGTATTGATTACTTCTGTGCTCACAAACACCTCATCACTTAATTGCCACAATTTCAAGTAGCATGAGGAGAGAACTGTTAGGACAGAGGGTCATGCAAGCTGCCATGCAGCATCAACAGGCAGGATTGTGAGCAAAATTCGAGGGGTACTTTATGCAGAGCAATTGATTCTACATGTGTTTCACCATTTTGCCATCATGAGAGGCAAGTAAAAGAAGAAAATATAAAAAGTTTTTTTTTTTAATACAAGTTGAAGTAACCTCCCTCAATCAGAACATTAACTTTTAGTCATAGTAAAGAAGACTGAAATACATATATTCAGCAAAAAACCTAAACAAACAAAAACCTACTGTCTTACATTTTGTTTTCAGAACACCTGCTACATTTTTGAACGGAAACACTTAAATGGTATTTTGTTTTACTTTTGCCTAGTGTTTCATTTTAATTAAAAATGTGTACATTGACCTGAGCCTGGTCAATGAGAAGTTCAGCATCAGTTGCAACCATGGATATATTGACAATGGAAAATGCTTCATAAACAAAAATTGAATCAAACATTGAATATGGTTTGTTTTATATTAAGACTTTTCTGTTCAGAACCACCTCTAAATATCTGCTATGAGCATTATGACAGAGCTTAACCTCTTCTTATAAACTGGGCAGGATAACTGAATTGCTCCAGGCCCAACTAAGTGCTTGTGACTGTGAGAGTTGTTTAAAGTTTAGTTCCCTAGTCACATTAAATAGTTATATTCCATTAAATTCTGGGAATAGCATCACAAAAAATAGCAAGAAAATCAAGCAGCTGTCAATTTTCCAAGAACATCCATACCTCCAGGGCCACTGGCAATCAAGGATGCTGCTGTTTTGTGACAAGCACCTCGGGATGGAATGAAGAGAATTTTGCCAACATTCTGATCTTCACCTAACAATATACATAAGAAATGTTAATAATTAATTTAGAGACCCTGGTTAACCTACCAAGTAAAGTTATTGCTTAAAAGATAGATAGATAGATAGATAGATAGATAGATAGATAGATAGATAGATAGATAGATAGATAGATAGATAGATAGATAGATAGATAGATAGATAGATAGATAGATAGATAGATAGATAGATAGACACGTTTATTTGGATTACAGTTTATGGGCTAAAATAGATGAAGTTACACGCTGAACCAGGGGTTGATGCTGCCCTCTAACTCTTTCTCCCATCTCCCTGCAGAACAACTGAAGAATCCGCACAATATCGACATCACTTCCAGTTCCAACCATCAAGACACCACCTCTTCATGACGTCACTTCCAGTTCAAGAATGCCTTTCACCCATGACAACACTTCCTGCGGCCAACAATATAAACCACCTCCATTTCTGTTTTTGTCAGTTCCATTTTGAACTCTGGCTGTGAAAATTTTAATTTCCTTTCCTTGTGTTACAGTATACAGGGGATCCCCAGGTGTTTGTGTTCTTATTTTAGATAGATAGATAGATAGATAGATAGATAGATAGATAGATAGATAGATAGATAGATAGATAGATAGATAGATAGATAGATAGATAGATAGATAGATAGATAGATAGATAGATAGATAGATAGATAGATAGATAAGCAGGCACAGGTATACTTAACATATAACAAAAATGATCACAATCTTAAGTATGTTAGCAAGGTACAAATACACATACTGTTTATAACAAGATTTTTTTGTACTGTAAGTACATAATAAAGTGTATGTACGTGTCATGTGTAAATTGATTAGAACTGAACATACTGTACTTTTAAGGTGCAATTTTACAGTACCGGGTGTCAGTTATTGGCACAGTATGTTGGCACAGTATTACACATAGCATCGTTGTCTGATAAAGTGTCTGCTAGACCAGCTCAGTACCATTCAGCAAACATAGAACAATACCTATTTGGCCGAGGGATGACTCATTATAGAGCCTGATGGCTGAGCGTAGAGAAGACCCTACACTGCGCTCCTTGGATCAATGCAGTTGCCTCAACTTGTTACTAAATGTGCTAAAGGAATGAGAGAAATTGTCCAGGATATTCATCAGCTTTCTGAGTGACACTGTCCTATGTTTTCCTCCAGTTAGTCTAGCCTGACTCCCAAATTTGAACTACTCTTTTTAATTAGTTTATTTAATCTGTTGGCATCACTTCCACTAATGTCATTTCTCCAGTACACTACCACATAGGAGTTACACTGGCCACTACAGACTGCATAGACCAACTGACCTCAACCTCCACAGGAAGCAGAGGCAACTAAAAATATATACAAGATTCCAGTACACCACAGACTTTAAATATAATATGAAATATCCTGCCCTGGACAAATTGTTTAAAAAATGGATAGTTTTTTTTATATATAAATATATTTCGCATTATTGCTAAGCTTTGTAAAATGTATGAAAATTGATCCCACTAGCAAGTTATCATCAGCTTAAGCTTTTAAAATTATGATGCATCAGCATATCTCATCGTAACATCCTTAACCCCACTAAATCTAGTTCATGGCTCACAGGGGGACAGATCCTATTGCAGTGTCACGGTATAAATCAGCCACAGATGGGGTGGCAGTCACTAGCAGGAGTCCACTAAAGCTCTCACTAACACCAGTCAAATTTACACCTACCAACGGATTGAATTCTCAGGAGTCAAACCCTGGGTACTGAAACCCTGAGAATTAAGCACTGAGCCACTGTGACACAGTTTTTATTTTGACATTGCTATTCTGGACATGACCATTTCTCAAACCTACATGATAATTACCTTGCAGTTTTCAAACACTGGCAGTTAGCGCTTCAAACCATTTGGAGTCACGAAATTTTAAAAAGTTAAAGGTATTAATTCATAACTGAATTAATTAATTAATAATAAGCAATTGCTGAGCGCTTTGAGTAGTGAGAAAACCACTATATAAATGCAAAGAATTATTATTATTATTATAACAAGTGACTAATTCTAGCAATAACTTCCATGGTAACTAATAATTCTTTGATAATTCTTTGCATTTATATAGCGCTTTTCTCACTACTCAAAGCGCTCAGCAATTGCAGGTTAAGGGCCTTGCTCAAGGGCCCAACAGAGTAGAGTCCCTTTTGGCATTTACGGGATTCGAACCGGCAACCTTTTGATTGCCAATGCAGATCCCTAGTACCAAAGTCATGTACTGTATCTTGAATGAATATATATAGCATAGCTGTAAAGCAATTTAGAAAATAACTGTGAAAAACCTATTACTGGAGTTCACTCAAATAAAAAAATACAGTAAGTCTACACTAAAAAAGCATCATGTAATGTCAAACAGCTGTCTTGTAAGATAGCAAATCTCCTGTATGTGCCAATTTTATTTCTAATTACAATGACGGCTTTAGAAATTGACAAAAACAAAATTAACAATAAGTCAATGGAAACAGGACAACTGTATGAATTTTCTGTATCACTGAATATTTTTGACACAGAATTTCCCTAGACATTCTTAAAGGTTCTTAAGTTCAAAAGCAACTTTATTATTGATTTAATGTGGAAAGCATTCAACTCAGCTAAAGAGACATATAGATCAGCAGCATGCCAGCGTCAGGAAATAATCAGGGCTGATCTAGCCAGCCAGCCGTACTCAACAGAAATGCCACAATTTTTTACTCTCATCATCAAGTGAAAGACTTCTCTGCAAACATTTAAGACATATTATTTCCCATTCATATGACATTCAGAAAAAATATCATTAGTGCATAACAGTCTGGACATGAATACAAATTGGGCTTTAACAAAACATAATCCAATTCTGAGTCCTCAAATGGTGAACAAAAGGCTCAAATGTAAAAGTCATGTTGCCAGTGGCACAAGATTTTTTACATTTTTCTGTGCATTTTTTCCAACTATGTATTTATTTTCTTATCTTTTAAATATTCAAAAGGACCACATTGTTATTACATTACCACCACAATAGTTATGTATATATTGGGGATATTAAGAATGTCTGCACAGCCACATTTCCCAATAAAAGGAGCTCAAAAACAGAATAAAAACCATCGGCTGTGCTGGTCTTTGACAGTGTTGGATGCCATCCAAGTGTCGTTCTTAGGTAATTTAACAATTGCTTTAAAGTGTCCCTCATATTGTACATTTGCATGTTCTCATGCTTGTCTACACAAGATCTGGTGGAGTATTAAGCAAAAATAATCCACACTCTGCTGCAGGGTCTCTGTTTCTAGCTTCCTTTTGTATATTTCTTCTCTCAGTTATGCCTGTTGTGTCACAGCACCAAGAATGTCAGTTTAACCGATAGCTGTCCAAAAGTGAAATAATGCTCTGGTGAGTCACAATAAATCCCTCAGCTAAACACTAATGAATCTCCTTGTTCCAGTTTTCTCAACTAGGCTCAATCATTATTTATCTACTGTAAAAACAGGAATAGCATTTACAGTAAGAACAACACTGGCCCTTTTCACCACCTGTTTTTCCCATAAAGCTTGGTTTATCAACAAGACATCTGAAGAAACAGTCTATAAGCAGAAATGTCAGAAAGCACCTTGTATTGTGGGGGTTGATTTGATTCAAACCTAGTTTTGTAAAATTTGACTTGCTTGTATGGAATGTTATGTCCATACAATAAATAATAAATTCAATAAAATGTTAAAAAAAAAGAAAGAAATCACCTTGTTTTGTCTAGCAGCATCTACATCTTGCATCCCACAATAAGAAACTCTCATCACCTATAATGGTTGAAGTGCCATTGTTTTTTTGAATATGTTGCTGCTTCAGGACCTAAATGAGTTCCCATCATTAAAGGAAGCATAAAGTCTGTTTAGTATCAGACGGTTCTATAGAGAGTTGGACAGTTTTTCCATAGTGTCATCTCATTGATGCTTGAGCGTGTTTCATTTTCACTTAGGGGAGCAATTTTGGGAATTGCCTAATTTAACAATATTTTGTAAAATTATGTGCGTTTCAGATGTTGTGAGCATATGGCTGGATGAATTAATCTTGTGGCTTATGCAACAAGAATAATGTGAGATTTTCTTCATGGATGTTTTAAATATTGTTTGCTGTTGTCCTGTTTTAGTCACCATACATGTTTATTCCATTTGAAAGTTTGTTATCTTTCTGCAATCTACATGACATAAATAACATATAAAAATACTTTTTGGGTAGAGGATTCCTTTAAAATAGCCCAACTCAAAGTCTAGCCTTAAACCCATTCAAAGCTTTTGATATATACAGAATGAGGCAGCTTGAAGTGAAAAAAATCTGCTGTTACTAAACTCTACTAAAGTAGGAAGAAAATCAGAATACCCAGATGAAAATCTATGCAGGCACACAATGATCACACAAATCCTACACATACAGTATATGATCAGCTGTCAGATTCAAACCCACCACCGTGGATCAATGAGATGACATGTGGTACCCGGAGGGGGGTGGTACCCAGCCGGGACGCCCGAGAAGACAGGAGGAGGGCTACAGAGCTGGGGAGCTCAACCCTGTAGGGGCCCGTGGTCACCGCCAGGGGGACCCCAATACCTGGAGGACCCTGGACCTCAGCACTTCTGCCACACCAGGAAGTGCTGGGAGGAACAGGGACACCCGGAGTGCTTCCAGGGATACAGCCGGCACTTCTGCCACACTGGGGCGTGTCAGTGGGAGATTGCCGGGGACACACCTGGAGCACATCCGGGTGCTTATTTAAAGGGGCCGCCTCCCTTCAGAGGATGACTTGAGTCGGGAGTGAAGTGGACGAGGTCTCTGGAGGGGAGAAGGTGGTGGTCTGAAGACAGAGAAGCAAAGGCATTGTGTATTGGCCTGGACTGTGGGGTATTGGGGTCTGTGAGAGTGACTTATTGTAATATGGAGCACCAAAATAAATATGTGTGGGGTAATCCTAACATGTCTGCCTGTCTGTGACCGAGTCAAGTTCCACAGACATCACTACTCACTGAAGCACGTTTTCAAGGAAGAATGGGCCACTGTCATGGTAGACTGGTCAAAAATTACAGGATAGATTTGTATGTAGTATTAAAGGTAAAGATGGCACAGCAAGTTACAGTACATCTATATCTAAACCCAAGGGGATATTAGCTGACTTACTTACTTCACTTAGATATAATAAAAAAGAATACCTGAAGCATCATGCAGTGGAGATTGAGGTAAGGAGCCAAGCCGACAGAAAACTTTTCCTGAAATTAGGTTCCAAATAAGAACCTCTCCCCCACAACTGGAGGTGGCAAGAAGGTTTGGGGGCCACAAAGCAATACACACAATATCTTCATAGTGAGGACTTGGCTGTAGTATCAGGAAACAAATGAAATGTATTATTTTATATAATCATGCCCAACAAGAATTTCAGTTTAAATTTGTAGAAAATGCAAATGTTAAGTGAAAGACTCCAACAGGTTTTTCAAATCTTTCATTGGCACAAAGCATAAAGCATTTTAACATGTCATTTGTGACATACAGTGATCCCTCGCTATATCGCGCTTCGCCTTTCACGGCTTCACTCCATCGCGGATTTTATATGTAAGCATATTTAAATATATATCGCAGATTTTTTGCTGGTTCGCGGATTTCTGCGGACAATGGGTCTTTTAATTTCTGGTACATGCTTCCTCAGTTGGTTTGCCCAGTTGATTTCAGACAAGGGACGCTATTGGCAGATGGCTGAGAAGCTAGATTGCTTACTTTTCTCTCTCTCTTGCGCTGACTATCTGTGATCCTGACGTATGGGGATTGAGCAGGGGGGCTGTTCGCACACCTAGACGATACGGACGCTCGTCTAAAAATGCTGAAAGATTATCTTCACGTTGCTATCTTTTGTGCAGCTGCTTCCTGAAACGACATGCTGCACAGTGCTTCACATACTTAAAAGCTCGAAGGGCACGTATTGATTTTTGACTGAAAAACAAACTCTGTCTCTCTCTCTCTCTCTCTCTCTCTCTCTCTCTCTCTCTCTCTCTCCCTGCTCCTGACGGAGGGGGTGTGAGCTGCCGCCTTCAACAGCTTTGTGCCGCGGTGCTTCGCATACTTAAAAGCCAAACAGCACCATTGATTTGTTTGCTAGAGATTGTTTTCTCTATCTATGTGACATTCTGTGCTCCTGACACGCACTCCTTTGAAAAGGAAGATATGTTTGCATTCTTTTAATTGTGAGACAGAACTGTCATCTCTGTCTTGTCATGGAGCACAGTTTAAACTTTTGAAAAAGAGACAAATGTTTGTTTGCAGTGTTTGAATAACGTTCCTGTCTCTCTACAACCTCCTGTGTTTCTGCGCAAATCTGTGACCCAAGCATGACAATATAAAAATAACCATATAAACATATGGTTTCTACTTCGCGGATTTTCTTATTATGCGGGTGGCTCTGGAACGCAACCCCCGCGATGGAGGAGGGATTACTGTATATAATAACTAGCCGTCCCCTGCGGCACCATCTGCGTAGTAGTGAAACTGGACAAACTTTAAAAATCAATAAACAAACTGGTATCGCTAGCTAGCAGAGGCAAGGTACACTCCAAAATGCAGTAGTACACCAACTCCAATGGAGGCTGGCACGTGAGTGAGGAGGGCCCTTCCCGGCTCCCCACTCCTGATGTCATGCTTCCCCCTCCCCTTGGCCCACAGCCTCTGTCTCGGATTAGCACAAATATATCGGTCTTGCAAGCGAACTATGATTCTTAACGTGATGAGAGAAGTCACAAAATCAACCGGAATGTTAAAGCAAATTATAGAAAAAAAAACAGATCTGAATCCGTTAAGTAGTTCTCTTGTGAAAAGTGGACAGACATACAGAGAGGCACTGGATTTTATATAGAGAGAGAAGAGCATAACAAAGCGCACAACTACATTTATCCTAATTTCCTGCCTTTATATTTTAAGAAACCTTATGGAGATCTTTCTCTATTAAATCTCATAGAAAAAGATAGCCTTACATCCCACCATAATGGGGATCATGTATTGTTCAGATCATTCAGAGTTAAATGCTAGCAGGTAATAACCTGAGGCTACTAAAAGGTAAAGCTTCATATTTGTTCTGCCCAACCAGTATCCTTTGGAACATAATCCCCAAACATCACTGGCAGCAATGTAAAGGACTCAGAATGACAGTGTCTGGTAGGCTGAAATTTTCCCAAGCATGACTGTGACCATTAGAAGCTCCTGTGAACTGTTTTTGTCAGGTATCTATAATGTTCTTGCATTTCGGGATTGCATACAGCATTCTACTGTAAATTTGATCACAGTCTCCTGATCTATTAATGAGTTGCCACAGACACACAAACACTAACATTAGAACATTAGGACAATCTAGGCGAGAAAAGATCATTCAGTCCAACAAAGCTCGTCAGTCTCATCCACTTAATTCTTCTAAAAAACATCAAGTCGAGTTCTATAAGTCCCTAAAGTCTTACTGTCTACCACACTACTTGATAGCTTACTCCAAGTGTCTCTTCTTCTCTGTGTGAAGAAATTCTTTCCAATATTCATGCAAAATTTACCAATAACAAGTTTCCAAAATTGTGTCCCCGTGTTCTTAATGAACTCATTGATGTCACCCCTTAATCTTCTTTTGCTTAACCTGAAAAGGCTCTTTTAATCTTTCCTCATAATTCATCTCCTACAGACCTGGAATCAACATGGTTGCTCTTCTCTGGACCTTTTCTAGCACTGCTGTGTCTTTTTTGTAGCCTGGAGACCAAAACTGCACACAGTACTCCAGATGAAGCCTCACCATTGCTTTATAAAGCTTCAGCATAACCGCCTTATACTTGTACTCTACACACCATACTAAATAACCTAACATTCTGTTTGCCTTCTTAAGGTGAACACATACAGTGCATCCGGAAAGTATTCACAGCGCATCACTTTTTCCACATTTTGTTATGTTACAGCTTTATTCCAAAATGGATTAAATTCATTTTTTTCCTCAGAATTCTACACACAACACCTCATAATGACAACGTGAAAAAAGTTTACTTGAGGTTTTTGCAAATTTATTAAAAATACAAAAATTGAGAAAGCACATGTACATAAGTATTCACAGCTTTTGCCATGAAGCTCAAAATTGAGCTCAGGTGCATCCTGTTTCCCCTGATCATCCTTGAGATGTTTTTGCAGCTTAATTGGAGTCCACCTGTGGTAAATTCAGTTGATTGGACGTGATTTGGAAAGGCACACACCTGTCTATATAAGGTCCCACAGTTGACAGTTCATGTCAGAGCACAAACCAAGCATGAAGTCAAAGGAATTGTCTGTAGACCTCCGAGACAGGATTGTCTCGAGGCACAAATCTAGGGAAAGTTACAGAAAAATTTCTGCTGCTTTGAAGGTCCCAATGAGCACAGTGGCCTCCATCATCCGTAAGTGGAAGAAGTTCAAAACCACCAGGTCTCTTCCTAGAGCTGGCCGGCCATCTAAACTGAGCAATCGGGGGAGAAGGGCCTTAGTCAGGGAGGTGACCAAGAACCCAATGGTCACTCTGTCAGAGCTCCAGAGGTGGAGGAGAGGAGAACCTTCCAGAAGGACAACCATCTCTGCAGCAATCCACCAGTCAGGCCTGTATGGTAGAGTGGCCAGACGGAAGCCACTCCTTAGTAAAAGGCACATGGCAGCCCGCCTGGAGTTTGCCAAAAGGCACCTGAAGGACTCTCAGACCATGAGAAAGAAAATCCTCTGGTCTGATGAGACAAAGATTGAACTCTCTGGTGTGAATGCCAGGCGTCACGTTTGGAGGAAACCTGGCACCACTCATCACCAGGCCAATACCATCCCTACAGTGAAGCATGGTGGTGGCAGCATCATCCTGTGGGGATGTTTTTTCAGCGGCAGGGACTGGGAGACTAGTTAGGATAAAGGGAAAGATGACTGCAGCAATGTACAGAGACATCCTGGATAAAAACCTGCTCCAGAGCACTCTTGACCTCAGACTGGGGCGACTGTTCATCATTCAGCAGGACAACGACCCTAAACACACAGCCTAGATATCAAAGGAGTGGCTTCAGGACAACTCTGTGAATGTCCTTGAGTGGCCCAGCCAGAGCCCAGACATGAATCCGATTGAACATCTCTGGAGAGATCTTAAAATGGCTGTGCACCGATGCTTCCCATCGAACCTGATGGAGCTTGAGAGGTGCTGCAAAGAGGAATGGGCGAAACTGGCCAAGGATAGGTGTGCCAAGCTTGTGGCATCATATTTAAAAAGACTTGAGGCTGTAATTGCTGCTAAAGGTGCATCGCCAAAGTATTGAGCAAAGGCTGTGAATACTTATGTACATGTGATTTCTCAGTTTTTTTATTTTTTAAAAATTTGCAAAAACCTCAAGTAAACTTTTTTCACATTGTCATTATGTGGTGTTGTGTGTAGAATTCTGAAGAAAATAATGAATTTAATCCATTTTGGAATAAGGCTGTAACATAACAAAATGTGGAAAAAGTGATGCGCTGTGAACTTTTTCCGGATGCACTGTACTTAAAAAAATGCAGAAATTGTTAAAACTGTGTTCAGGGATGATTACAACACTTAAAGTTCAACTTGTGTATTGTTACTGGAGTTACACCATGCTCTGTCCCAGTTCAGACATTGAAATGTGGTGGCCAGCTGTGAAACCAAACTGTGGGGATTACAAAAGCATCAGAAAGCAGAAGCAGCTCATTTGCACAAGAACTAATAGAAGAACTCCTATGCTCAGATGTGGAGGCACTGCCTCTAAGCATTACAAGCAGAGCACCTCCTGTTGAAGTTGTCTGAACTCTCTTTTTCTCTCACTCGTCCCCCACCTTTTGCACTGCACCAGTAATACACTCCACACTTCCATAGTGTAAATCTTGACAACTATGCCAAGTGTTTTGTCTTGGAATCACACTACAATCCCATTAGCTCTCACTGTAAGGGCGTTGTTTCTAAGAACATTTATAATCCAGAAGTTGTGCATTTTCAGTTGGCCATCCAGAAGTTACCATTGTGCAAATATTCAAATTAGGACAGATCGTGGTGTGATTCCTAGACAAAATGCAACAAAGACATCACAAACGACACACTTATATAACATCACATTCGGCAACCCGCTTAAATACATTCATGGTGTTATCAGTCAAGGGAAGGACAGGGTTCAAAAGGAATGTTGGGGTGCCAACTGTTCCACCCCATTTATTTGAAAGGCAAAAAGAAGCTGAAAACAACAAGTGCATGATAGCGCAAGGGATAGCAAAAGCAGTGGTTAGCCATTAGCTTCAAAATGATAGGCTCTGGAGAGCAGTCCACTCACTGGGTTGGAGATCCATAATAAGGTAAACTTATCTCCTGAATGAGACACCACATTTTGGGAACGTCTCGCTTTTATAGCTCTTGGACTCAAAGGGACATGATCAACTGCCCTCAGTAGGTGTCTTCTTCAAGCTGGGAGTGATAAGAGATATAAGACAGTTTATGATCATGTCCCCTGGTATCCAGGAGTGGTAGTGCTTACCTTAGATGAGCCAAGAATGTGAACCTTGTTCATGCATGTTTGATAACGGTTGTAAGGGGCTAAAGCCTATCTGGGAGTTCTGTGTGCAGTGAAGGAAACAACCCTCAGGGACAAATAAAGTATCATCAATCCATCTATCTATCAATCAATCTATCTATCCCTGGTCAAGGAAATAACTAACTGCATGGTCCACTCATACACATGCCTACCGTCACATTTACAAAAAGCCATACACTTAAACAGTGTATTTTAGAGAAGTAGGAAGATAATCAGAATACCCAGATGAAAATCTATGCAGGCACACGATGATCACACAAATCCTACACATATATGATCAGCTGTCAGATTCAAACCTACCACCGTGAATCAATGAGATGACATCACTACTCACTGTGTTACTGACCAAATGATGCAGTTGTTAGTCAAAAAATAAATGATACAATAACAAACAAGTGGAATTGACCAGACCTTCTTTAATATGTTATGCAATGTTGCCCACCTCTTGATGTAACCACTGGGAAGCAAGACTCTGTACACCTTTTGAATTATCTTGAAGATCCTGCAAAGCACCACCAATATCAAAATTATTATTATTAGTATTATTATTATTAGTTTGTTACAGATTATGTAGAGTTAACATAATAACAACAACTTTTTTTAAAGATGTGTTCCCAATAGCCTCATCCTAAACTTATTCAGTTTTATAAGAAACACACTTTCTTCAGCTTTCTTGAATGCTACTGTCATCCTGTCATTGCCTCATGACACATCTTTTACTCTGGTGTCTTCAGGGAATCATATACTGGGCAACATATCCTGTCGGATGACAAAGAGACACCTTTCCAAAACAGATTGTCTGCTTAGTGCAGTACTCCAAGATCAGTTTTAACAGAGAAGAGACCAAGCCCAGGGTGCAAAAAACGCCTGGCTGGCCCAACCAGTCATTTTCAGAAAATGGATTTTGAAGGGCAACTGAGGAAAAGTCAAGAAAAATGACTTAGAATGAAGCATAGGAGAGAAGAGAGAAACAATACCAGTAATTATTTTCTTTGTCTGTAATCCAAAAGAATGAATAAATTGTAGGACAAGGTCTAAATACCAGCTGGTATCTAAAAGCTCTTAGACAAGAGGCCCAGAAAAAAACACAGTATTAATCCAAAGAATCTACAAAAAAATTATTTAAAGCACTAGACCGGACAAAATAGATTTTATAAAGTTTAGTGTTGTTTAATGTTGAAGCAATGTATAAGGGGATCATTTTCCTGTATTAATAGCTTTACTTTTCTGCCCTATCAAACCTTTCATGATTCATATACAGAATAAACTGTACTTTTATACATATATAAATATATATATTTATATTACGGGTGGACAAAAGTAGGTTTACAGATGTACGTGAAACACAGAGTTTATTCTTGTATTATTTTTGATTTATTAATTATTGTATTATTTATTTGTACCATTTATCTTCTTATTTGTCTTCTTCTTCTTAAAGATATTGAGTTAATAAACATATCAAGTACAGACAAGACTTAAAATTCATTAAGAATCTCTATAATGGCAGTCCACCAAGCGAGAGAATGAGAAGTTACTGAGTTCTGAGTTAAGCACACGTATGTGTAGTGTTAGAATGGTGTGCACCACCATATCTGTGTACGTGTATACTGCCACAGCTTGCTCTGCCTCATCCTGCAGGATGTGTTTTTTCATAATAATATGGAATGGAGCAACTGATGCCAGGGAATGGTTCTCTGACTTTCCATACTTGAGATCTGCACATGTGCCAGGAGGTCATTTAACTATATGAATTCAAGGATAATCCCTGGAGATATCTCAGATGTGGAACTCCGAAGAACTTTTAGGTCATTACTAGTCCGATTATGTATGAGAATGAAGAGAAAGAAACTTTCAGGTCACAACTTAAAAGGAAATGAGGCAGAGCTCTTTCTCAGTCAGTGGAAAATAACGAAGTAATGTACTTTCACACAAATAAATATCTGTCAATCATATTTTCATTGCTCAGTCACAATTTGGTCATTTTTTTGAGATGATGGTGGATATCTGTTTTAGGAAATATAGAGTAATATCTTCAGACTTGCTTAATCCAATTCATAGGCATGGGATGCCAGAGCCAATTCTTGCATCATCAAGTACAAGCCGGAAAACCACCCAGGACAAGGCACCATTCCATCACAGTGTTCTTAGAATACATTTACAGAACATGTAATATGAAAAAAGACACCATACCTGAGGTGATAAAGTGAGTTTTAGAATTGAGCTCTTTCATTTTAAATTACAAAAAATGTGCAGGAATTAGGAAGGAGCCTTTAGCTGTCACAGAATGTTTCTACTGCATCCTGCAAACATGATCTCAATGAGCAGAAGCTTTGATAACATGGGATATTTGGTTAAAGTGCTACTTACAGGATAAATGTTGATTCTTCTATCACAGCCAGCAGAAATAATATATCTTTAAAAAATAGATGTACATGCATTAATTAATTTTTCTCATTAGCTCAAAATAAATGTGCCTCATTTTTAAATGACAGATAATTTTACTTCAAAATATACTGTAAATACATTATATTTTTCTTCTCTACTATTTACACTTGCAGTAGGCAATTGCAAATACTGTAGACATTGTGTCACTTGTATATGTGTATATATTGAAAACCACTTTTAAACTTCCAAATCCAAAATAGGTCAAATAATTCTACTTCTACATAGTACTGCATTAAATTAATTAATGATATATATGACATTTTCTAGAAAGAGACTGTATTAAAAACTTTTTCAGTAATAGTAGTAACATTCCTTGTTGTGAGCATAAAATGTCTGACTTCAAATTAGTTATTCTAGTTTTTCTTCCACTTTACTTAAAGGTGCAAACATTATTGGCTCTTGGCTCTTTTCTCCATTCCATCACCCATAACCAAGAAAATGTATTTAAAAAAACATTCTTTCAATTTTTATACATTTTAAAATCTATTTCAGAGCTCTGGACTGTGACTTTATTTTATTCCTATAAGTTTTACTGAATTTGGCTTGGCAAAGCTTATACAACAAAACTACATGTAAAAGGCAGGAGCAAGCTCTAAATGGATGCTCATCACACAGAGCATGCACAATTGTAGCACAACACCCAACATACATTGGTGAAATAAGGAAACAAACCCCTACCTAGTGGCTTATTGTCAGAGGGGGACACTTTTACATTTTTTTTTGTGCACTGGGTGGTTCCATTAGGCACCCACTGTTGGGACTGGGGGGGTGAGAAGTTAAAAGGCTGTCTGTACTTATTAATGGTATTTGCTGTCTTGCAAGGGAGTCACTGCTTTGAAGTCTGGCCTTGGAGGATGCCTGTATTTACCAGGCTTGGAAATATTGGTTCCTAATCAGCATATCTGTACTTATTAATGTTTGGTAACCATACATTTTGTTAACTTGTGTTTTCATTAATTGTTAAACCCAGGCAATTTAGATGTGCCATTGATTAAACTGTTTGTCCAGGACTGACAACAGCAGGGACTGAAGTAAATATAAACTCCTGGGCAGCAGAAGGCAGGGGGGAGAGTCCACAGGAAACACTGCCAAGACACTCGGACAGGGCGCAGGGGCTCGCAGGCAGACAAGGGTACCTGGCTGGCACGACGTGAGGCACAAGGACGGCAACATTTACTTCCAGGGAGGAAGAGACAGCTCCACAAAGAGACGCCAGTTGTGGGTCCAGCGAAAGAGGGAAGCCGCATGAGAGGACCAAGCGAAGCTGACAGACGAGGAATGAGGCGTGCCTAGGTCCCAGCCACACAAGGAGCCCAGAGCGGAAGAAAAAGGAACAACGAAGAGACGCTGACAGGGAGTCAACAATTTGACACAGCCTTCTGCCGGGGAACAGAGTGCATCCATGGACAGTTGAACAATTAAGTGTTGGGGTAACACAGTGCCCAAACTGGACTCTGCACCACTAAAGGTTGTATCCTCCAATTCTTGTTTTTAACGGACTTTTAGAGGGTGGACTGTGTATTTTCCTTTTAAAAAAAGGGAAATTGATTCCTGATATGTTTAGTTTTTGTTATGTTCGTTCATCTTTTTAATGTACCTTATATTGTTTTGTGTAATAGAACTTACTGTTGCTTTTTTCTAAAATTACTGTTGTGTCTTTCATTGTGTGTTTACTCACCGCCCAATTTAAAGAAACCTGTGTGCTATTATTGGTAAATTTCAGGAGTTCCCAGTCTCTTAATAAAACTGGGTGGCGTAGTCGGATATTTTAATGGTGTCTAAGTTAGATTACCTATAAGTGTGACCAGACACCTGTGACATTATTTTTTGGCCATTTTTAGAAAATCCTAGTAAAATATGAAAAGGACAGGTAAATACATTAGTCTGGAGTCAAACTGTCTAATATCTATCTAATAGTTTTCTGCTAACTTTACTCAACAAAGATGATACATCCTTATTGAATTTGCCTCAAAGGGTGAATTTAAAGAGCAGCATGACCAGCATTCCAAGTTTTATTTCCATTTGATGGACTGACATCCTAGTAACTAACCTTATACTCCCCTACATTTATAACTTTATGCAGTAGTTGAGATATTCTGGGGAGTTTTCAGGCATTTAAAATTTCTTTAAAATAAAATGCATTGTTAACATTGCCTAGACTAGCATTTCACAGTTAAAGGCAATAAACAAAGCAAATACCTTTCATTAGTGATGAGTGAAATGATTCACACGAAATTGAATTCACAGTGAAACTCAATGTTTCGTTTCACAAAAAAATTCACAAAAAGAATTGTGTTTTGCTTTGTGCCCTACACACAAGAAGAAAGGTGTTTAGTTTTCGTCTGGAAGCATTACTAAGCATTATTTCAGCACAAGGCTGCCTATCATTTATTACATAAATAAAGATCTCTAAAAAATTAATAAAATCACCCAAAGTATACCCTCAATTAGGGTAACATGGCTGCAAGATGATAACAGGAAGAGAAGTTGGCAGCACCAGCCTTCCATATAAGCTTCTTGCAGATAAAACACAGTAATGTTCATGATGCTGTTTTGTTGTGTGCCTTCCTGTATAAATATGCAGGATGTTAACATTTTTAAAAAACGCCCTGCACTCATTCACGGTGATGTGAACAAAAGACATAAAAAAATGATGCTACGGTTGTGGCATGGATTATACAGTATGTTTTACGCAGCTACACAAAAGAACACAGGTAAACACAGAATTGTGAACAATGCTTTAAGGAGCAGAATTCTTTGATTTCCACCCAAAAAAACTTTAAATCGCCCCAAAATATTTTGTGAGTTTTGCAATTGCAAAATAGACTATGAAGCAAATTGTATTGTCTGTTTTACATAACTACATGCATATTGAAACATGCCTGTTCTAGTCATTACTACTGTTCATTTAATAATTAATTTGCTCTCATTCATTTTTTACTGACTTGTTCCAATACAAAACCATGGGGTGATTGGTGCCCACACTTATCGAGTGTCTCGGAGGAGGAAAATGGTCCTAACTGGCTCAAAAATCTAAAAGTGACACAAATCTGGTCCAATTTTTAGGACTAGGAGTAAAACCATTTTATCAGTTTTCCTAATTTAAAAAACTACTCTCAACTTCATCAGAATTTAGTAGAGCTTGTGAACGTGTCTAAATCACTACTATCAGCCAGAAGATTGCATTCAGGCAGTGATCGGTATGCACATTACAGAAAAAGTGGAATGTTTTGGAAACAGTGGAAAACATAGACTTGTAAAAGGATATTGATTTTACAAAGATGGAATAATATTCATAACAAATCTTGTACGTCACATTATCACTCCATCTACTTGTAGAAACCATGCACTGTTTGCAAAAACAGAAGTATTGATAATGTTCAAAATAAAATGCAGCTTTCAATGGCAATGATTGGGGTTTGCCAGAACTAACCATTTCTCAGATTTTGCACCAAACTTTGAATGTCCTTACAAAACATGAGGTAATACACAGATTCGTACATCTGCCAGTGACTCCACGTGAGGTAATGTTAGAACAAGCTTCATTCATGCAAATTGTCACATACTTAAAGATCATTACCCCAGGTGTGGATGAGCAAACATATATAAATGACAAGTAATATCAGTGTCAACACAAAGGTGGTCATGGTTGCAAACTATACTGTAGTAGCCAGGATATTACCCTGAAGATAGGTGGGGCATGAGGGGTGCAATCACCCTTTACTTTGCAGCCCACCAATCCCTGAAACATTTGTATTATACTTTACCAGCACTGAAAGGTTCAAGAAGGGAGACAGAAACTCCTGGGACATTGGAGAAATTGAGCCTCGTAGAAGATAAGGGGGGACTTTTGAGAGGGATGTGGCAATGCACAGTGAAAGATGTGAACATAACTTTAGAAACAGCGCCATCGCTAGTTTCAGGATAACTATTATATTACAAGGCATTCTGCGTGGCCATAATGACAGGAAGGGGATTCTTCTGAAAGTATGGCTGGGCATCATTGCTAAATAAATGTGCCTGTTATTGTGCTTAACTCTTATTTGGTTCGAAGTGACAACAATTTTATGCAGTGTTTAATACCCTACCATGTTATGTTTTCCTTCTTATTCTTATTCTTCCCCTACTGTTATCTATCCTATTATTTTTTGCTGTGAAGCCTTAGCATTGTATCAGAAAAATATAAAGCATCATCATAAGTGCCAGTTTACGGTAAGGGGGGGCCTAAAATCACAACATCCTTCATTCACAAACGTGGCCTACTCCTTACTGGAAGTGGAAATAGTATGCTTCATGACTAATTCTCATGACCTGCTCTGAGGTAGGACAAATGTTTATCCTATTCAGGCTTTCAGTGCATTTCTTAGAAGTAACTGAGCTGCTTGATAAATATGGGAATAGGTAACTGTTCTAACAAGATATTGCACAAGTGGGGCTGGTGGTGAAGAAAGTCCACCATCACTCAAATACTTTTATAATTGAATACATAAAGTGCAATTTTATTTTACTAACTGATGCTTGAATAGTCCAGGATGAATTCATAAGAAGATAAACTGGCAGTTGAAATACAGTATATGTAATAAGGGCTCTATACAGAGGTCTGCCAGTTGATGGCGCCAGAGTATCTTTTGTTTTCAGACAGAATGAACAAAAAGTCATTTTGTGTTCCCCTACACTCAGTACAACCGTAATTTCTGCTTTTGAAATGAGAATATTACATTACAACAACTGACCATTTCAAAAGCTAGCATGATAAAGAAAAATGAAAAAATATGAAAAATTTAAAATAGAAATAGTAGAAAATAAATCAGAAAAACAACGGAGGAATCTAAAGTTAAAATAAGAATTACCTATAAAGATTTGATTGTATTTAACTAATGTTTTAGATCTTACTTATTTACACACTATTATTTTACTGGACAATGATTTCTATATTTCAGTATTTATTTAGTTATTTGCCTCTGATCCTTTTCTAAGGTAAACTAAAGCTCTCCTTTTGTCTCTTAATTCCTGGCATCTGCTATCAAAATAAGTCCAACCTCTGAGACCTTTGGCTAAACATACAATTGATGCCATGGAAATGGGAAGAAGAGAGGACAGAACCTAGTCAAGCGGGGAAAAAAAAACTTCTAGTGCAAATGCATTCACTGTTCAATCCCAGTTTTCATTTCTGATGACTATGTATCATGTTTCAAATAAATGACTCTTCTTCTTGGCATAAACTCAAATGGACCCTCCAGCCTCCCTGACAGAAGTTGCTGTCTGCTGCGGGTCCTCCAAGCTGCTGTAGAGCTTCTGTGCTACTGGCATCTCCTCTGTTGAAATCTGGAGTCTCAGGGCATTGTACAATGGACAGTCTTGCAGCAGATGAACTGTTGTCTGGCAAGCTGTCTGGCATTGGTCTGACTGACAAATCCAAAACCTGGTATACAAAAGGTAATTCAGGCGGCCTGTCCACAGTCTGAAGATGTTTAAAAGTTCTGTGGTATGTGTCATTTCTGCTGCAATCACTGGCTGTGTTATTTTGCCTTGATGATGGTCTTGGCTGATTTGAAGGTGGTAGATCGGTCTCCCTGTTCTTTTGTAGATCATTCCTTTGAGTGTCAGCAGCTTTGTTGCCATGTACAATGCAATGGGAACGAATCCACAGCAGATAACCTTGTGAGCTCTGCTTAAGTAGGTGAAAGTGATAGACAGAGTACTCGGTTCTTTGTCTCTGGCAGATTTCAGGGCCTGCAAGACAAACAGGGCATCTACAAAGAAGACATTACTGGAGGTGTGAGGGCTGTTCTAGGCATAGGCTGCAACAGCATAGATGGCCACTACTTCAGCACTGAAGTTGGTGTAATAGAGACTGGTAGTGAGTGAGAGCCATTCTTCTCTGACTCCTGAATACCTGATGCAGATTTGAGCACTACCATTCTTCATTGCCTGTTCAGTTGGGCTATATGTGGAGTCCAGTTGTCTTGAGGGTAGCAGTTCCAGATGTATTTATTCCATGGTATGGGACTCCTTCTTAACGCTGGCTTCAATGAATGATACCAATTTGTCATTCAAAAAGAAATTAGGAAGCATATTAAAAATATACAGAAGGATGAAGAGAAATCATTCAGGGTTTCTAAGCAGCATTCATCTTCCAGAAACTCTTTATCCCTAGACATTAGTTGCAAACACATCCTGCAATCATGTAAGGAAACAGAAGTGTTTGTATACTTTTTATATTTCAGGCGTAATATTGTCCTCATAAATAATGACAGGAATTAAAGTTCTGATTGACTCAACATTGATAAAGACTTACTTATTGCTGTGAATCTCAGCTTGAATGCAACACGTAACCTCTTCTGGGTTATCTTTCACTGTGAGGAAAGAAAGCACTCTTGTCACTGAAAAAGAAACACTGACAGAATACAAAGGAAATTTATCAGGAACCAACCTGGGGAAAACAATGCTATGCACTGATGAGTACTGCAATCCCATTCTCTCACACAGCCATCTCTGCCTCCGGTTAGAATCCTAAAATACAACAAAGACATTAATTGAAACTCAGTCATTCAAATACAGGGTCATAAAAGGTGAAATCTATCTCATCATCTGGGACAATTCATAAACTATTTCCAGGAAAGGATGCTAGAGTGTGAAAGGCTACAACAATGTGTCAAATCCTGCAGCTGGTCGAATGTATTTTGTGGATTTTGTGAAAAGTGGTCCATGGCATAGAATAGATTCTAAATAAATAATGAAATCCTGAGGGCATGCGGGCACAGACTGGTTGCAGGTGTGCACATGACAGCACTACTGTGGAATTGATTGCAGTACTTGGCTGATCTTGCACTCATGTGAAGACGCGAGCAGATCATTCAGGTGCTGCATTCACACCTCAGAGCAGGCAGAGGTTCACATCTGCATCCAATGGAGCCGATATAAGGGGAGCCGCCACAGCTAAGAGAGAGAGAGAAAGCAAGCAAGTATGCAATGAAAGATGAGGTTAAAGGAAGGAATGATGGCAGGATGTGGAAAAGCCATAGAGCGGGGGCAGGCAGCCGGGGGTAGAGCCCCGATGAGGAGCAAGGCAGGTGATCAAAGGGGCTGAAGAGGGTCACTCCAACTGTGCACTTTTAGGTAGCTAGAGCGACCTGTTGCTCAAGTGGACTCCCGCATAAGGCCGAAGAGTGTCAGAGGGAGTTGCAGAAGTGAGGCTTGGTGCAGTGCCGTCTCGGGGGCTAAAGATTACAGCAGAGACCTAAGCCTGGATTTAGAATGATGGCTGTGCCAGATGGCAGGATGCCTCCTCATGCTGGTGGATCTGAAGAGGGTAAGCCGGGGAGATGTTGGTTTTAGAAGGCACCAGCACTTATGGACTTTTAAAGCGAAGTTCCCCACCATGGATTTTAACCTCATTTTAATGGATATATTTTTAATGGATATTTTAACCTCCATGGATTTTCACCAGTCTTATGGATTATTTTTTTTATTTGATTGAAGAACTGCACTACACTTCAATTAGAACACTGTTTTTGATTGATTGTAATACAAGCACTGACAATTTTGCACCTACCTCTTAGCTGGATATGTATGGTATGTGTGCTCATTTGCTCGGCTCATCTCGGTACATGACTATTAACAATTCAGGTCCAAGAGTTTACCAGAGGCAAACAAGGAGTGTGGAGACGACCCAGATCATCACACATTTCATTATCAATTTTTTCATACTGTTTTGTCTTGCTGTTGATTTTCATTTATCTTTATTTGTTCCAGATGGAGCCCATGGGGATGTGATTACTCAAAACAAAAGGTGTGGACATGTGAGTTGGTGTGTGACATCACTGTGCTCACTGCCCCCTTGATGCATGACAAGATCATAAATTCTTTTAATTCTGTTTGAAATAAAAGACTTGTGAATTTTGCATTTCAGTTTGTTCATTCTTTTCATACTAATTATGTTTGTGTTTTTTGTGATGTACTTAAATATGTATTGGAAGACTTATTCCATGCTTAATTTATCAGCGCTGTAAACGATTTTTCACTCTACAGGAGCTAGTTGGTGTAGAAAAGTACTGACATCTAGCCATGTAAGACAAGGTGACTGAAGCAAACACTTGTGAGCAAAACATTAAGATTGCATTAGGCAGTGGTAAATCATTTTAGTACCACTTATTGTTTTGTCTTCCTTTTTTTTCTTCTTTTTTTTCGGCTGTTCCCGTTAGGGGTTGCCACAGCGGATCATCTTCTTCCATATCTTTCTGTCCTCTGCATCTTGTTCTGTTACACCAATCACCTGCATGTCCTCTCTCACCACATCCATAAACGTTCACTTAGGCCTTCCTCTTTTCCTCTTCCCTGGCAGCTCTATCTTTAGCATCCTTCTCCCAATATACTCAGCATCTCTCCTCTGCACATGTCCAACCCAACGCAATCTCACCTCTCTGACTTTGTCTCTCAACTGAGCTGACCCTCTAATGTGCTCATTTCTAATCCTGTCCATCCTCGTCACACCCAGTGCAAATCTTAAAGAATAATCTGTATGTTTTGTGCATTCCAAAAAAAAAAAAAAAAAAGATACATTTTGTTGCTACTAAGTATTGGCATCATACACAGATTCAGAATGTGTTCTTAAACTACTACACATCTTTGGTAGTTTAAAGGATACTGGCGTGTAAAAAAATCTACATGGACATAGATTTGGAAAGGCACTATATGATAAATGAGCAGAGCCTCTGTGTTGGTACAACACTCAATCTGAGGTATTGGTATGTTCTCACCGCCTCTACATTTTCACCATCAGTAAGAAGTTAGGGCAAAGTGGGCTTGACCTTTCTTATGTCTATTATAATCTTTTACTGTTATTAACCTGCTGATGATTCAATTTACACCATTAACAAAGTCTTCTACAAATGGTTGTATTCATTCTCCTGCCTGCCACTGATACACCCAATTATGGTTGTGTCATCAGAAAATTTCTGTAGATGACATGGTTCAGTATTGTATCAAATTTTTCAAGTGTACAGGGTAAACAGGAAGGAAGCCAGTACAGTTTCCTGTGGATCCCCTCTGCTATTACTGACCATATCAGCTACCTGAGAACATGAGGCGAACAGGTATGTTCTACATGAACAATGAACCAGCCAGAATTTGAACCCAGTACCCTGAAACGTTTAGGGCAGCAGCACTAAACACATTGTCTCCATGTCAACCATACAGAAAGATGAAAAGAAAAAACAAAAGCCTGTTTGTATATTAAAAAGTAAACAGAAGGAAGTTAAAGTGGTCAGTACTGTTATATCAGCAGTGGTGTCAGTTTCAAGTATTTATTACTCAACTTTGATTTTTGTGGATACAGGAAAACCAAAAAGGATTTTTAATTGTCCAAGGGCCTTGTTTATAATAACAAATTTGAGCAACAGATACTAAATATGAACATAAAACACAAAAATAAAAACACAAAAATGAGAACTATTTAGCACTCATTAGGATGAAAGGAACGAAAAACTAAGAAATAAATGGATGAATTAAAGTTAAAGCAATTGATTTCATGGTTGGCTCTGAAAACGGAGTTAGAAACCCAACATGTGGCTGTTGAACCTTTGATTGGGTGTGCCACAGCAGACAAAATCCTGTGTTTCTACCATTCTTTCTGACTTTTATGTACAAAAACCATAAGTAGGTCTTATATATAGTAACACACAGTTAGACCATGCACTGTTGTCGTCAGCTCGGTTTTTATCTGTAGGGAGCTATGCAATATTTGTGATAATACAGGGATTGGCTTTATAGTTTGTAATTACTGCTACATGTCTGTAGCTGTACATATATGGTGGTCTGAATCAGGGCAGTTAAAGCTAATCCTTCTTAACCAAGACACACAAAACAGAGTGAAGAACTCTAAAACCTACTATAATGGCACACAAGCCTTGGTATGGCTCAAATCTAACATACTCTACCAGAAACCAGAAATTTCCTAGTATAATGGTAAATTCCCATTCTTTACTTTGGTAAACACAGTTAAAAAATCTGGGAAAATAAGTAAATATCTGCTCCATCGTATGTACAAAAGAAATTATATCTGTCATCTCAACATCGGTGCAGGTGATATCCAGCAAAGGTTATGTCACTCTTCAAAAATAACTGAGCAATTAAGTTCAGATAATCTTCTTATTATAGGGAAACATGAGAAAAACAATCTTATTAATACAGCTACATACCAAGTTAAATTCTTATTCCTAATACTCTTAATGCAGTTATATTCTTCCAGAAAACAGCAAAGGTTTTTCTTAGTTTCCCTGATGAACTTGAACTTGTACTTGTCTAAAGACACGAGATGTGAAATCTCTGGCATATATCAGGGAACATTTTCCTTTCAAACTTGCTTTCCATAAATCTGTATTTTATCTTTTACAAGTCATTTATTGATCACACTTTTCCATCATTTTTTATTTTAATCTGCATACCTTTTTCCGCTGCTATCCAGTGTCATGCAGCTTACAGCTGCCGTGTTATGTGCAGCATTAAACTCAAACAGCAGGGCTCCTGTGTTGAAATCCCATACTTTTACAACCTATCATAAGAAACAAAAGATAACTAGAAATAAATGAAGACAGAATTTAAAGCAAGACAGATTCCTTAAACTTGGTTTGATATTTTTTCTTCTTTTTTAACTTTTTTTTTACAGGAAAAGGATCACACTTCATTGAAATTATCCATTTACTGAGCTTACTTATCCTAATTTACAAATACAGAAGGCCAGAGCCTGTGAAAGCAGAAACCAAGCCAGGATAGGACATCAGTCTATCAGAGATCACAGTCCCAAATGCACACACACCAATCATATTTAGAGACCCCAATTCAAATAAATTGCAGCTCTTTGGGATGTGGGAGGAAAATCAAATAACCAGAAGAAAACTTGCACACAGTACACATGAAGAAAACTCAACAAACTCCACACAGACAGAGACCAGGCCAGGTTGTCATATCTGTAAGACAACACTGCTAATAACATTGTAGTCCAAGATAACACATAATTCAATTAATTTAACCTTCATTAAAAGGTAAAAATGATAATTACTGGAATTATTTCATGAATATTCTTGTGTGGGTCATACAAGAATATTCCTTTATGTGTGCTGACCTCTCCAGTGTTAACATGAACTTACCTAACTAACAATATCTGTCCCTCTTCTGCTAATGACTAGCAAGACATGCTAGTTTACACACTGTTCATGTTACAAAAATCAGTCAGACAATGGGGTGTTGGTACCTAGTCTCTCTCAATTGGCATCAGATCGTAGTGATACCCTCTAACATTATCGTCATCTGCCAACTAAAGCAATATAGATTTAAAGGCTAATTAAAGTGGGAACTGAACAATCACCTACACTCCCAGAGAATATAGTGGCTTTGAATTGCTTAAATTGACAGAGCAGGACCTCAAGTTTAGAGTGAAATGGAAAAGAGTCACAATAACATAGAAAGAACACACAGACTGCACACACATTGCATGGTTCAAACACAAGACTCTTGGGCTGTCTGGTAGCACTGAGTGGCCAGGTGTTTGCTGGTCAGTAGAAGGTGTCATAAAATTGAAAAAAACCTTCTAATTACCCTTTCTTTCTACACCAGGACTCTATGCTTCTTGGAAACAGGAGCATCACATGACGTGAAAAGGGGCACAGGTGACACTGTCAGGTGGGGTCAAGTCTTTGAAGTTAAACAGGGACAGACCTTAAGCTTTAGGGCTCCTAATCCCGGAAGGACCCCAGAAGTGACTTTAGTCCACACTGGTTAAAAATTTTGGGTGTCTACTGTATGAGAAGGGTTTTTTTTAAATAATAATATTAATGATATAGTGTAATTCAATACAAAATAATAGTTAAAATAAACATGAAAAGGTTATTAAAGTATCAAAAAAAAATCTAATTTGTCATGATCTGTTGTGAAACAACATGAAAGAAGATAACAGTGGTTACAAAGACCTCATTGCTGGTTGCAGAGGGGTCCTGAATAACAGTTCAAATTTCAGGGCCCCAAAAATGAAGGTCCGCCACTGAACCTAAAGATAGCACTCACTCCATATCAAAGTAATGTTGTGTGGTCAATGAGTTCCCGATATTGATTTCTCTTTTTTCAGATTTCTATGGCTACCTTAAAGCAAGCAAATGGTACTGGACTTTTTGTATCCATTTCACTGGCTTGTGTTTCTTAGCCTTGACTGGGAATGGCTCAAACTGGAAGTGCAAACACACAGTACATAAACAAAGGCAGTCCTCAGTTTAATGTTAAGAATAAGGGGCTCTAGCCTTCAAATTGCAATGCTAAACTGGATAGTTCAGGTTGCATTTGCGCACACACACACACATCCAAGGGTAAACTGAGAACAATGCAGAGCTATGCCCTTCAGCAAAAAAAAAGCTTGCACCATGGAGACAATTTCACATGTTGCAGTATCTTCCCTGCGGTGGGCTGGCACCCTGCCCGGAAGTTGTTCCTGCTTTGCACCCTGTGTTGCCTGGGATTGGCTCCAGCAGACCCCTGTGACCCTGTGTTAGGAAATAGCGGGTGGATAATGACTGACTAACTGACAGTATCTTCCTATATATGAAATTTGACTGGAAAATATGATGACTGGAAAGTTAAAAAAGAAGCTTCTTAAGAAGGCAAAGTTCTTATAGTTGTTATACAAATTTTAATAATACATTAAGGGAACTGCACCCTGTGATGTGCTGGCGCCCTGTCCAGGGATTGTTCCTGCCTTGTGCCTAGTGCTTACTAAGATATCCTCCAGCATCCCCATGACCCTACTCTGGATAAGTGTGTTTAGAAAATGGATGGATAGATGGAAGCTTATTACTTATTTTACACAACATCTGGCTCTGAAAGCAGAAACACTACTGCTAAAAATAATACATTTTATTTTTTATAGCACCTTTCTCTTGCTTAATAACTTGGCACACAACACTTACCGAGTCTTCTGAACAGCTGATAACTTGCTGGGACTGAGCATTGTATCGACAGCATATGATAGGTAACTTATGGGAAGTGGAAGAATTACGCTTTGCTTCTCTGAAGGAAGTAAAAAAAATGCAAATCATTATTTTTAATGTTCAAATGAATTAGGTAATCTGTATGCAAACTTTCTGTCAACATTTCTTTTTAACAGTCTGTCCTTTAAGTCCTGACACATGGTGTTCAGTTTGTAGGTCCAATGACAAGAATTCTGGACACAGTCACACCACATGTACTTCAGATCAGGTAATCCACTTGAAATTAATCATATTGGGGTCCAGCCTTAGTTGAATGGTAGACCATCTAGGAAAAGCTTGGGTTGCTGCTGGAATAGGTGTTTTTAAGGCCACTCGGGATGCTGACCCTGCAGTCTGTGTGCGGATCCCAATGCCCCAGTGCAATGACAGGGACACTGTGCTGTAAAAATAATGCTGTCCTTCAGACAAGATGTAAGACCACTATCCTTATTTCCTGTGGTATCAAAAGGTCTCTGGGCATCTTTCCAAAACAGCAGGGTGTACCACAATGTCCTAGCTAAATTGCACACCATGGCATTTTTCATCCTGGGCCCCTAATCATCTTCAGTCTATCTTACTTTTTCAGCACATAATAGAACTGGAGGAGGAGTTGACTGACTTGCGTTGTAGTAGAGAAGTGGCAGACTTGACCCAGGTGTCCTTTAGAGAGATAGTGTGCACCCCTAAGGTGGCATGAGAGAAAATTTCAGACCAGAGAGGTTGAGATAGATGGGTCAAGGTCACAAGGCATAAGGTAAAGAGTTCACACTATCCTGGGGCATGAATCCCAGAATTGGAAGTGTCAAACCGTTTTCAGGTCCCTGCAGAGCTGGATGGTGTCTCTGAAGGTTTTGAAGAGGTAAGCAGGGATGAGCAGCCCCAGCAGGCCACCTCAAAACCTGTTCCCAGAAAGACATAGGTACTGATAGTTGGAGACTTAATCATTATGGGAATTGAAACATATGTTTTCTCAAGAGACAGATAATCTCACATGGTGTGTTGCCTTCCAGGTGCACAGATGGGAGACCTCCCTGGAAGAGTGGATAGGATCTTGGCCACAACGGGGTGGATTAAGTTGTCATTGTCCATGTTGGAATAAGTGACATAAATGAGGGTAGTCTGTCAGTTCTTCAATCCAAATTTAAAGAATTAGGCGCCAGGCTGAGGAGCAGAACTGACAAGGTAGTCTTCTCTGAAGTTCTGCCTATACAATGTGTCAGTCCAGGTAAAACTGAGGAGATTAGAAGGTTAAACGCATGGCTTAAATTTTGCTGCAGTGTAGAAGGCTATAGGTTTATAGGGCATTGGAACCCCTTTTGGAAGAGATGGGACCTGTTACACTGCGAAGGGTTATATAATAATAATAAAAACACATGGTAATGTAAATTCAACATTGTTTAAATGTAAAAGTAAAATGGCTAACACATTAAAAATAGCTTGCCTTAATGTTAGAAGTACCAAAAATAAAACAAGTCAGCTGGAGTTGTATGTACAGGAACATAATTATGATATTATAGCAATAAAGGAAACCTGGCTAAATAACAAAGATGGTGATGAGTATAACATAGAGGGATACACATTTCTTAGGAAGGATAAACTGAACAGAAAAGGAGATGGAGTTGCTGTTTATGTCAAACAGAATTTAAACACAAGTCCTCTTCAGTTGGACGATGAGCCCCATTTTAGTTAGGACATGTGGCTTCAGCTAGAAAATATTAGGAAAAGAGGTCTTATTTTAGAAGTGAGTTATAGACCTCCCAATACACAAAGTAATTTCAAAGCACATTATTTTAGTAATGTTAAAAAGGTAAGTTTAGCAGGAGTTTTTAGAAGTAAGCAGTAATTGTTTTTTAAAACAGTATGTTAAAGCAGCAATGGGGGTGAAGCCTGTCTAGAATTAGTATTTTGTAATAATCAGAATAGAACTGAGGGTGTAGAGGTGAACCACTAGGTCAAGTGACTATAATATAATACAGTTCTCAGTGTTTTGGAAGAGTGTGGATGCAAAGACTAAAACTGTTAAGTTTAACTTTGGTAGGGCAAATTTTGAGCAGATATAACAAAGTCTAAGGAGGACAAACTGGGATAAGTTTTCAAGTGTGGAGACAGTTGAGGAGTAGTGGACTAGGTTTTAAAAATGTTTTACACGTAATTCAGGACAGATACATACCTAAATTTGGAATTAGGAGGAAATTTTTAAAAACTTAGCAGTGGGTTAACAAAGAGTTAAAAAAGTAGCTGCATAGGAAAAAACAGCTGTATAAGATTAATAACTGCAATGTGAATCATAGGGCGTATGAGAACATGATGGCAACCATTAAGAAGGACTTTAGGGAGGCTAAAAGAAAGAGAAGAATATAGCAGATAAGGTGAAAGACAGCCTAAAGAGATTCTTTCAGTATTTTAGTAGTAAAAGAATAAACAAAAAAGGAGGTGAAGTGCATCAAGAACAGTAAAGGGGAATTAAAAAATAGAGAAATAATGAATGCTCTAAACTAGCATTTTTCTAAGGTCTTCACAAGTGAGGAAGCAGATAACATCCCAGAAGTAAATGGGACTATTAAGGAAGTACTGAGGGATTTAGAAACTGTACAGAGAGAAGTGCCAGTCAGATTAAAAAGGCTGAAATCAATCAAATCTCCAGGAACAGATAATATTTACCCTCAAGTTCTTAAGGAGGTTAGCATATTTTTAGAAAGTCACTGTGCACTGGGAAAATTCTGAAGGACTGGAAAATGGCAAATGGCATTTATCCCATTATATGGCTGGGCAGATCCAACCAACTATAGGCCAGTAAGCTTAACATGCATCACAGGAAAATTAATGGAAGGACTTATTAAGGATAAGATTGAACAACACAAAGCAGGAGCAGGAGTTTTACTAAACAGTCAGCATGTGTTCAGAAGAGGGAGGTCATGTTTTACTAAAATTCTGGAACTCTATGAGGAAGCAACACTGTGACATAATCAAAGTGGAACATATTATATAATTTATCTGGACTTTCAGAAAGCATTTGATAAGGTGCCATATGAAAGGCTGGGCATCAAACTAAAAGAAGTGGGAGTTCAGGGTGATATTTGTAGATGGGTACAAAATTGGCTCAGACACAGGAAGCAGAGGGTTATGGTATGAGGAAACCCTATCAGAAGTGGCTGATGTTAAGAGTGATGTTCCATAGTTGTCAGTGCTAGGGCCGTTGCTATTTTTAATATATATAAACTAGGGGGCTCTGCCCCCTGCTCGCTTCGCTCGCCAACCCCTGGTGTTGGGAAATTACAAAGAGCGTGATGTATGAATGAGATATAGCATAGTGTGAAGGTGTAGATGACGCAGATAGGAAGCAAACAATAAAGTGTTTGGCACAGTGTAAAGGTTTATTGGAAAATTTCTTTGTAAACAACATTAGTAGTAAAGATGGTGTGTTGTCCTTGAATGAGTTTTCCTTGGCATGGAGCATTTATGACGTTAACTTCAACGTCAGATGAACGTCGAACTTGTGAGAAGGTCACATAAAGTTGTCCATGTACAAAAACGGGCTCAGATAGGTAGATGCCAACCTTGTCTATGGGTTGTCCTTGTGATTTGTTGATGGTTATGGCAAAGGCAGGTTTAATGGGGAATTGTTTCCGTTTAAGTGTAAAAGGTAATTCCAGGTCAGAACTTGTAAGGTCAATTCTAGGAATTAGAACAGTATTGTTAGCATGTGATCCTGTAAGAACTGTTGCTTGAATAACATTGTGTGTTATGGTGTAGACGACTAAACGTGTACCATTGTATAAACCCTGTTTAGTGTTAAGGTTTCTTAATAGCATGAGTATTGTTCCGTTTTTAAGGCTAAGACTGTGTTGTGGTAATCCGGCTGGGTTAATAGTGTTCAAATATTCTAAGGGGAAATTAAGATGGTCATTGTCGTCATCAGAGTCAACTTTGTCAGAGCTTAGAAAGAGGTGTGACTCTCCAGGAAGTAATGAAATGACCTGGTTATTAATGTTATCAACAGTAATATTTTTTGGACATAATATAGTTCGTTGTGTTAAAAGGGGTATTTGGTCTAATGAGACCGCTGTTCCAAATATCTCTGTAAGTAAGTCGTCGCAGATGAAGGGTTGAGGAATTGTAATAATATCTGGGTGAAGTCCATCTGTATTGGTGAGTGTACAATGTTGTAGTTGTAATAACCAATTGTTATATTCGGGATCTGTAAATCGCATGTTTTGTACCAAGTGTTTCTTTTGAAAGCAATGCTAATTGTTCGCGTAACATTTTTTGTTCCGCAGTTTTAGAAGCGCGTTCTTGGCGCCGACGTGAATGTTTTTTTTTGATGCGGGTTCGTGTTTGTGGTCCCGTTACTCGAGCCGTCTAGTTTTGTAGCCGTGATCGTGAATTGATGACTTGTTTGATCTTTATCGTTAGGAATATGGATAAGTAATAAGGAGGATCGAACTCACTGTTAATATGCGGACTGTTCGTTTCTTCGTATTATCACCAATCAGGTCTTGTGCCTGTAAATGTGTTGTAGTTCGGCCTCTTTTTGTTTATGTATGACGTCGTAGCGAATTTTAAGGTGGACTGAATAATAGCTGAGCGCATTGCATGTGGAGCAATAGGTAAGCACTGTCTAAAATCTCCTCCTAATAAAAGTACCTTTCCTGCAAAGGGAATATTATTATTCATCAACGTTTGTAGAAGTTTATCAATGGTGTTGAGTAAGTGACTGGATGCCATTGTACATTCATCTATAATTAATAGTGTGGCAAGACGGATGTCACGTGCATTGTTACTGTTCATTTTCATAGTGGATACCGATGTTTCTGTGATTGGGACCGGTATTTTGAATAAGGAGTGACATGTGTTTTTGGAGCCGAGACATTTTTTCTTCCGCGGTTTTAGAAGCGCGGTGTAGGTGGCGACGTGATTTGTGCATATTTGCGTTCTTGATTTGTCTCAGGGTGCACTGTTCCAATGCGATGTAATATTTGTCCACATACCCGAAAGCAGTATGGGCCATTGCCTTTTGGTGACCTGATATTTACTCCGATAGATGCAAAATCAAATCAACTATTGTAGGATGTAATGCAGTTCATAAAGTTTTTACTTTCAGGTACTTCGTTAGTTAGAAGCTTCTGTAGATATGCAGGATATGAATGTAAAGGAGGCAGTGTAATTTGACCCTTTTGAGAACAACGTGTAAATTCATTACTTGTATTGCCATTTGTTTCATCAGGGAAGTTAAGTGAATGACAATGATTGCAAATGACATTCATTAATCCCAATGAATTTTCATGAATAGTGGACTTATTATTGAACGCGTTGTCAGCTAACTGGTGCAATCGTTAGTGTGGTCGTGGGTGTGAATCATCCTTTTTGTGTACGTTTCGCGTGCTATGTCCGTAGTCTGTCCCGTTTCGTGTCCAATGGGTTTTGAGTGGCGCTCGCGGCTTGTTTTTTTTTGTGTGCTGGGGGTTGGGACATTTTTTCTCCCTGAGTTTCAGAAGTGCATTGTATGCGCCGCCGTGTATTTTGTTTTTTCATGCGGGTTCGTGTGTTTGGTCCCGTTATCCGAGCCGAATCGTTTTGTACCCGTGAGCGTGTATTCATGACTGTTGTTCTTCAGCGTGAGAAATATGGATAAGTAATAAGGAGGATCGCACTCACTGTTAAGATGGAGCCTTTTCTGCAGTTGAACGGTTAATAGTGCTTTATTGTAAGGAGATCCACCTATGCTGCATAGTGTGAAGGTGTTGAGATGACGTATGTTTAATATGGACGGTTCCTTTAGAAATGGGGCTTTGGGTGTCACTTCTTATTGATGTTAGTGTGTTTGTGGGTCTGATTGGTCGTTGTTGTGAACGTTTTGTGTGCCATGTCCGTAGTCTGTCCTGTTTCGTCTCTAAGGGGCTTGGTGTGGCGGTCACGGCTTCTTTTTTTTGGTGTGGTAGGAGTTTGTTGAATCCTCCTCTTTGTGTGTGTCCCGTTTCGTGTGCAATGGGATTCGTGCGGTGCTGTGTGCTTTGCCGGCGTCTGGGGGGGTGGGGGGGGTTAATGTTGCTTGGAGGGGGCGGTGGGATTGGTGGGGCGCGAGCGTCTTCTATCTTTTTGTGTGCCAGGGGCTTGTTGAATCCTCCTCTTTGTGTGTGTCCCGTCCGTTGCTTGTAGGGGGGGGGGGGTTGCGGGTTCATTTTTTTTGTGTGCCAGGGGCTTGTTGAATCGTCCTCTTTGTGTGTGTCCCGTCCGTTGCTTGTGGGGGGGGGGGTGCTTAGAGGTGGGTGTGGGATTTGTGGTGCGCGAGCGGTTTTTTTGTTTTTGTGTGCTAGTTTCGTGTGCAATGGGTTTCGTGCGGCGCTGTGTGCGTCGCCTGCGTTTGACTCCTTTTTTCTGTGCTGACTCCTTTTTTCTGTGGTCGCGGCACCTCATTTATTTGACTCCTTTTTTCTGTGCTCACTCCTTTTTTCTTTGACTCCTTTTTTCTGTGCTCACTCCTTTTTTCTGTGGTCGCAGTGCCTCATTTCTTGGGGCGCCTGCGCAGTACGTCTTTTTGCGGCTACGGCCCATGGCCGGATGTCCCTGCGTCCATCCGGTTTATCACTCTCGGTTAGTAATGTGGATGATTTAGAGAGGAATATAAGTAATAAGCTGGTTAAGTTTGCAGATGATATCAAGATAGTTTGATTGGCAGATAATCTGGAATACATTGAATCATTACAGAAAGACTTGAACAGCATATGAGCTTGGGCAGATTTGTGAGAGATGAAATTTAATGTCAGTAAATGTAAAGTATTATACAGTACATAGAAAGTTAAAATGTTAGGTTTGAATACACAATAGAAGGTCTGAAAATTGCAAGTACACCTTATGAGAAGGATTTAGGAGTCATAGTGGATTCTACATTATCAACTTGCAGACAGTGTTCTGAAGCCATTAAGAAGGCAAACAGAATGTTAGATTATATAGCACAATATGTGGAGTACAAGTCCAAGGAGGTTATGCTCAAACTTTATAACGCACTGGTGAGGAATCATCTGGAGTACTGTATACAGTTATGGTCTCCAGGCTACAAAAAAGACATAACAACACTAGAAAATGTCCAGAGAAGAGCAGCTAGATTGATGCCAGGACTACAGGGGATGAATTATGAAGAATAAGAGCTGAGCCTTTTCAGTTTAAGCAAAAGAAGATTAAGAGAAGACATGATTGAAGTGTTTAAAATTATGAAGGAACATAGTATTGCGTCATCAAGACTGTTGTTTAAAAATTAGTTAATCAAGAACACGGGGATACAGTTTGGAAAACTTATGGGTAAATTTTGCACAAACATCATTAAGTTTTTCTTTACAAAGAGAACCATAAACACTTGGAATGAGCTACCAAGTAGTGTGGTAGACAGTGGGACTTTAAGGACTTTCAAAACTAGACTTGATGCTTTTTAGAAGAATTAAGTGAATAGGACTGGTGATCTTTTTTGGGCTATATGGCCTGTTCCCATCTAAATTGTTCTAATGTTCTTCACTGTGGTCAGAGGTGAATGTAATTGAGGGTGAGACATAGTTATTTTACAGTAGGTATTTGTCTCATGTTTTCTTGTCCCATTGAAAGTGAGAAGGAATGAGAGTACCAGAGACATGCATCTCGTTCTTTCTTGTACCACAGTGAATATAATAGAGTGAGAGCTTGGGAAGCACAATTCTAGGGTGAGAATACAAGAAGCAATTCTAGTGCCTTTTAAGAAAAAAAAAAATTGGTGCTACCATATTGATTTTAATGTTTGCAATTTTTTTCTAGTTTTTTTATTTTCCCCCACCAATTTGTATAAAGCTGAATTTGTGTAAGATAAAATTATACTGTAGTTCCATCTTAGTTTTTTAAATAAAATATTTTGTGACAATAAAATTATAACTGTACATTGCCTCAATTATAATTCCAAACACATTCTGAGCCTACCATATTTAATATTATCCTGAGGGAAGTGATGTAGCACATCTCAAAAACACTGCTGACATGGTGGAAACTTTTTTTGACTGTTTCAGACTTAATTATAGCAAAAATGAGAATTAAGTATTCACTCCTTTTGCTAGGACACACCTAGTATAACTGCCCAACCAAATTTACCATATACTGTAATAGGATAAATCATGTCAATAAAGCTGCTTGCCATGAATTCAGATTAAATTCATCCATCCATAGGAAGTCCCATTGTTGGTCAGTTATAAATATGTAAATTCAAAACAAATTCTGGATTAGGTTTTTAAAATTTATCAATCAGAGGAAGAGCATACAAGCATTTCCCAATTTCTGAGCACATCTTTTACAGCTCATTTCCCCTGAATAAAGACACCAGAGCTTACTTATGTCTGAACCGCAGGACAGCAAGGGTGTCAGTGGCAATGCAGAGTGCTCCCAGGTCATGAGAGAAGTGGAAAGCAGACAGTTCTCCCTTAATATGGCTAGCAGTAGATATAATGCTGGCCAGGCATGCTTGGCTTTCAATACTCCACACCTGAGAAAGACACAAAAAACACATCCAGATGGATTTGTAACATGAGAATGTAAAGTCTTAACCACAAAGAGAAACAAATGGGCATGTGTCAACCAGTTATCGTGGAATGGAGGAGGAACATGAGAGGCAGCAGGTTTTTTGTTTGTTTTTTTTAATTGCATGTATAACTTGAACTTCAAGGCAGGGTGTGAACATTTGAGAAGCAGTTCTACAAGGATCATTGTCAATTTATGTTAAACAATAAAGAAGCCCAACGTCCATTGTGAGTGCAGACTAAATGCTAATAAGAGAGAGTCTGTTGGGTTAAACACTGGGGAAAATGGTTACAGATGTCATCTGGGGAGATGAGAAGCTAAGATGTTCTTCTGTAAAACCACACAATCACACTACCTAAATTTCTCTCCTATGTTCATCTCTTATCTGGTTCCTGAAAGCAGCTAACATTATATTCAAAAGCTTAGTGCTGGCTTACATGACTGCCAGAGTAGCTCAACTGGCACACTTCTAGATCCTATTAGAAACTATATACCTTTATTGGGGGCTCTGCAGTCTGCTTCCTCGATTGTTAAGGCACTGTTAGTATTGTGGCTAAGGGGCTGGACTGTAAATTATAAAGATACAAGCTCAAAACAACCATTCAGGGTGACCCTAAGCAAATCACTTAACCTGGCAATCGTTCAACTATAAAAAAATATAGAAACGGTTTCTGTGTATTCCACCTGCAATTCACCTTGGGATGATTTTCACTAACTATTTTAGATGACAGCAGGCTGAGTGGTTCTGAAAAGCCTTCACTTTCCTAGGCAACTGGTTTCTTCTGGGAAATTACACATTCCATGTAGGCTATCTGCTGCGGTGGGTTGGCACCCTGCCCGGGATTGGTTCCTGCCTTGTGCCCTGTGTTGGCTGGGATTGGCTCCAGCAGACCCCCGTGACCCTGTGTTCGGATTCAGCGGGTTGGAAAATGGATGGATGGATGTAGGCTATCTGAGATATGCAGTCCTGGGCCTTCTCACTGGTATTGCCTTATTAGTGAAGGATATTCTCGCCAGAAGTGCACACCTTCACCACTGGCTCCTATCAATAAGGAGAAGCGGTGGCTCTAGTCCAAAGTGTTCCCACATTAGCAAACTTCTCACACTAACACATAGCAAGAACCTTTCAAACTTGTAAAGCCCTCTTTAAGTGGAGTCAATAATGTGGACACAACTCTCACTCTACAAAAATGGGGAACAAATTGCTTCTGGTATTAGCCCCAAAACTTCATACTCTTTATTTTTTATCCTTTCAGTTTTGTTTCCTGGTTTTATTTTGGAATATGTAGTACCATGTATTTAATGAGTGTTGTGTGAATAAGTTATTCTGCTTTTAACTAGTTATTGTCTTAAAGTGAATGTCACAGAACCCATCATCTTGGGCTAACATGGCAAGGTAATTTCAAATCATAGTTTAATAAGCAGAAAATTACAAATTTTATAAAATAAAAACAAAGAAACTCACCATTATATTGATATCTGTGGAGAGAGAGTAGATCCTATCATCATCACTTGATAAATGAACAAAACTGATTGGTGCATTGTGCCCATGAAGTAAACCGGTTGGCCATCTAAAATGAATCGTTGACAATACAAAAAATGAAGATGATATTTCATGAGGTTAGAATACTAAGCCTGCAGCCTCACTAGGCCACATGTTTTGGGCCTGCACCAAATTAACATCATTTTGGACCAAAATCTTTAAATGCCTTTCAGACAGCCTTGGTGTCACAATCCATCCTAATCCACTAACAGCTGTGCTTGGGGTACTTCCAGATGGGCTTAAAGTGGAGAAGGACAAATAAACTGCAATCATCTTTACTACACTACTGGCACGTATCTTGCTCAGTTGGAAAAATCCTAACTTATCTATTCTAAGTCAGTGGGTAACTGATGTTATATACTATTTGAAACTGGAAAAAATCAAATTCGCACTTAGAGGATCTGTACAAAACTTTTTCAAAACCTGGCAGGATCTCATCAATAACATTTTAGAATTAGCATTTAAATTGAGGAAGCAGGTTCTCTCCCATCTTTTACTTCATTAATCTTCATTAATTTATCTATTTACTTATTTTTACTAGCTTAAAGTTTTTCTCTGCTGGCCTAGCTCTCTTTCTCAGGGGTGGGGGTTGATTTGTTTTGAACCTTTTTTGTTTGGAAAATTTGAGTTATGTGTATGGAATGTTATTTGATTTTAATAAAATCAATAAAATGTAAAAAAAAAAAAAAAAATACTAAGTCTGCCATAGCTGAGTAGGACAAACCTGTTCAGTAACTGTTAATGGAGGCCACAATCATTAGTGTCATGCGGATGGTATAACAATATTATAAAAAATATGTAATTACAAAAAAAAAGATACTTTAGAATTTACTACAGGTTAAAACTAGTATTGATAATATTTTTGACTGATAAAATAACTGACTGGTCAGGTAGCCTGGGGGAATACAGGTGGGCTAAGATCACTAACAGGCCAGTATAGCCTGGGAGGGAAAGTTAGGTAGAATTTATGGGATCCCTTTCCTCTCCAGGAGGAAAGTCTGGGTTAGAATGGGAGCGGGAATGGAGTTGTTGCTAAAAAGGATTGGTATGAAGTAGGGAGTCGGCTTATCCTGTTGGTCCAGGAGGTACATCAGGAAAGATAAAGACAGAAGTAACAAGGAAATTCAGTCTCTTTGTTATTTTCTATCTATGGAGGAGGAGGCCAGGTCATTGATGACTTATTCAAATACCATACTGGTAGACCAGAACCAGACCAGAACATAAGAAAGACAGCCACCTGGTAGTAAGCAAATGGACACAAGATGAACTGCTATTTAGGTTGTTCACTTCTTCATAGTAAGGAGACCAGGGTTTATATTCCTGGTCCTCTCTGCATGGAGTTTGCATGTTCTCCTCATGTCTGCGTGGATTTCCTGCTGCTGCTCCAGTTTTCTTCCGAATACATGTAGGTTAGGTGAATTGGCAATCCTAAATTGGTCCTAGTGTGTGGTTGAGGTGTGAATGTGTGTGTTCACCCTGCGATGGACTGGTGCCCTTTTCCAAGGTTTGCTCTTGCCTTGCACCCTATGCTAGCTGGGATAAGCACTCCAGCAGACCCGCTGTGACACTCTTCAGGACTAAGCAGGTTAGAAAATGACTGACTAGCTGGTATTTTTGTCATACTCATTTTACTTTATTTATTTTGTTGGGCATATTATTATAATACTTAAGTAGATGATTATTTTTTTCTTTCCTGACGGTACTTGTACTCTGTATAGCTTCCTGGGGTTATGGAATATTAAAGAAAGAGGTAAAGTTCTGAACTACAGTATCTGACAGTGTATTAAAGTATGAGATTTGAGGTGTTGTTTTAAGGTCTACAAATAAAGAGTTCAATGGGGAATAGGATAGGATAGGGCAACACTTTTCACTATTTGGAGCTTACAGTGTATTTTACAGAACACTTGCTACAAATTACAAAACCCGTCTTATATTGCATTTTTCATTTCACTATTGCTCACAAAGTGTTGTTCTCTAGCTGTTTATTTTCAGGTAGAAAAATCAAGTAATTTACAGGGTACCAATGAAACAGACACAGTAACACAAGAAGAACTATAAACACTGAAATCCTCTTTTTACCTTTTGCAGTTCTAAGCATTTGAACGATAACACATGACATATTAAATCCATAGAGTGAACTAACTAATGCATTGTTTAGAAAAAATAGTTAAAACCTCTATTAATAAACTGACACATACATGCTAAGTTATTTGGATCGGTGTGAGAGTGAGTGTGGGTATGTCCTGGGATGTACTGGAATCCCACACACGCTTGGATTATTCTGTGAGAGGCTCTGACCGCAGGTCCTTTAACTGTATTAGCCAGGCTTGATAATGAATAGATGAAACAGTCAATTTGCTACTCTGTATAAACAGTCATTTAATTAATACTCAGTTATGATAAATTAGTGAAAAAATATTGGACAGGGTACTATAGTAGAGGCACACAAAGAATGAAATAAAAGGCACAGAATCACATGTTGGTTGACTGGTATAGTGTGTTCGAAAAGAAACACCATCCTTAATTAGGTTTCTCAGAATGCTGAAAGGCAGGTGTGGTGCCATTATAAGGCCCAGGTAGGCCTAGTCCCAAACACTTTTCTCATAAGCTCATCCTATTTTGTAGCTTAGCTTCTTTAATATTTTTTTTTCTCAAATGAAAATTAGTCTTTAATGCATACAGGAAATTTTAATACACATTTCCCTTGAGTAAAATGTCAGTTGATTTTAAACATACACAGCAAAATCACCAGTGTTAACTTTATCAATAGAAAAGTTAATTCAACTCTTAAATAGTTAATAGGAAATCACATATATGGATGGTGAACATACAGCATATGTTTAGGAAATAAAATTAACTTTACATGTTACCAATAACAGCTACTTAAACCACGTGATATTAAGAGGAGGCTATAAACTAGCATCTTACTGAATTTAGTAGTTGGAGTAGGTCTTGTTGGAGAGTAACATGAATGAGGCAGCTTAAGTGTGAACAATGTCTCAACAAAAACCCTTTTAGGTCTAGGTTTATCAGCAAAAGGAAACAAACAATTGCAAAACATTCCAGAGTCTGATGTTGTCACTGAAAATTTTGCTGATACCCCAATGGTGAAAGAAAACCCTTCTAATTGCTATGTTCATTTTATCAATGAGGTTTGCTATTAACACAACTACTAAGTGAGCTGGAAAATCTACAACAACCCAACCTCTAAATGTTAAAGGATTGGCCAAGTCACAGATTTGTCAGATATTCAAGAGCCATCAAATTTCCAACTTCTGTCAGAGCAGGTAAGGAGCATTGCCTTACGGCTTATTGGTACAACAGAAAACAGTATGTGGTTGGAATATAGGATATCCAAAGATGCAATTTTGGAATTATTATTATAATCTAATTGAGGATAGATTCAATTGTATAATAAGAGACTGAAAACACATTCATCAGGCACACATACACAAATTACAAGTAATAGCAAAACAGCAGCCTGTTTGCTGTTATTGCAACTGGTCAGTGGTCAAAATTATAACACGTATTATTGGGTGTCTGTGCCTTTCAATGGGCTGGTATGTTGTATGTAGTATGTATCATCAAAAGGTAGGCAGTCATTTTATCTTCAAGATTTATAAGTGGGTTTCAATTTGTGTAAACAAAAAACATTCCAAAAATCTTGCAAAAAAAAAAATAATGCTGTTTACATTGGAATAGCTGGACTTCTAAAATGTTTTTAAAATGAATGTGTATTTAACAGTAAAAAAAAAAAATAATAACATTAGGCCCACTTGTGACAAATTTACGCTCACCCTTTCATGAAATTCTGGCATCGCTACTACTTTAAAGTGGCAAAACAAGCCATATGCTGTTATGTGTACATGTAATAATAACATTATGAATAAAAACAATAATTTAGAATAACAACAATAATGATGATAATAGTAGTAGTCACAATAAAAATAATATTAATTAATACTATGCCATTCTAATGTTTCTATAGTGCTAAAAATGACTGAAAAAGAAGTCAAAAGTCTACATAAAGCCCAATCATACACATTAAAGAAGGGTTAGGTTATTATCTTTACACATCTACGTGTTCAATAACCAGTACGATCCCTTTTCAAGATACACAAGGGCTGTCCTGGTAGTAAATTTTGTTGTAAAACTATAATTTACAAGGAATACACTTCCATAATACTATAAAGCCTCTGATCCCTTTCACTTACAACAGATAATAGGCTTACCAGCTTTAAAATACACAAATGTTTCATGTGAAAGATTGTAAACATACCCTGTAATATAAGGATTCCATAGACGAAGAATCCGGTCAAGTCCACCTGTTACCAGTAGGTTCTTCTCCTTGGAGAAATCAAACGCTTTCACCCCTTTGTGGACCTGAAACACTGCCTCATCCGTGCCAAGTCTACGGGGTGGTGCAGAGCCTAACGGTGCATTTCTACTTTTTACACTGCTGCCATCTGTCATCTCTTTTAGTCTTTGGGTGATATTCTTTGTTCCTGTGACACAACCTGTCAACAGTTAATTGCTCAGTTACTGCATTTTGTAAGATAATCTTATTATTTATGAATTTATTGTGTAAATTATTGTACTTATAGAAATAAACTTTCTTCCAATCTTGATGATATACTAGATATTAGAAGAATTAGGAACCTACAGTTTAGGAAAAAATGACAAACTATTTAGAAAAATAAGATTCCAAATGAATGTGTATTCTATTTAATAAGAAAAATATTATCAAACATTTTTTCTTACTTCCCTGAAGCCATTCACTAAGTAACACTCAAAATATTGTGAAACATGTCATTTAATTCACAACAAAAACCCTCCGAAAGTCTTTCCAAAATGTTACATTTATTTTCTTTACACCTTCCCTTTATCCTCTAGTCCAATATACAATATACTATACAATATTTACAAATGGGAATTGAAATGCGACATAAAAATTAAGTTTCAATATAAAAACATTATTTATTTAAAGAGGATAAAGACACATTTTGTTACATCTTAACATACTAAAAAGTACGTGATGACCAAGGGGGTTGAGTCTGACTGGCCTTCCTTATGCCAAATTCCTTTGGTTGCTCTTTACAACATGCAGCTCTTTACAACAAGTGGGACAGTGTCTTTATTCTAACCTCAGGACACAAGAGGAAATGGTAGGCAAATACAGAAAGACCAAGGTGATGGATGGAGGTGGAGAGGTAGGAGGTGTGGAAGAAGGCTGTGCATGGCCCTGCAACTTGTGTTGTAGAGGTGTTGGGACAAACACCTTGTATGAGTTGTCAGAAGTGGGTGCATAAAAGATATATTGGTACAAAGGATAGTGCACAGGCAGTGAGTACAATCTTTGTTTGTAAGTTTGTGAGTAGGGAGGAGAATATTGGTGTAGTAACTATAAAGGTTGCCCAAGACCATGGAGAGTGGAGGAAAAAAGTTTGGAGACCAACCAACAAACCTGTGTGAACATGGAAAATTGTTATTAAATTGGTGATAAGGATTATTATTATTATTATTACCATGTACAGTGCAGCTTCAAAAGTTGAATGATCATATAGTCAAATTGCAGGCAGAGCAAATAACATGATTAGAAGCTGCATTGTAAGCAAGAGCTAAAATGTGAACCTTGTGACTCCTTATCTAATGGCTGAAAAATCAAACCATATCACTTGATAAAAAGGAAAACTTACAGACAATGATGCCCCCTCACCCTACACACCACTAATAATTTGGTCCTGGGTAAAAGCAACAGAACAAAGGGAAGAGCAGAAAAATTATACTCCTACATTGTATTGCAAAGGAAAGCACCACAAACTCTAAGACTGTGCTTAACATTGTATAATGTGTATCATTCATTAAGATTAAACAAGTCTTGAAAACACATTCAAGTGGGTTTTGCATGAACATTTGACAAAGATGCACTAACATGACTAATCATTTTTCATTAGAGAAATATGAAAGTGGACAATATATTATGCAATAGGGTGTATACAGACAACATGTGAGGTGAAATATACAGTATCAGTCAAGAATCATCATACTATGAAATCACCTTGACTGGCAAAGTATCACCTTTCAATTTTTGAAAAGAACCATAGTTAGGGCCTTGAAAATTGCATCATCTCTAAATAAAGTTGCAGCAAAGCATTTTAATTGCTATGTCAGTATGGAAATCATGCTGCACAACAGAGAGAGTGCACCCTAATATCCCAACTGCATCATTTCCAACAGCATCCAATTATTTATTAAAGGCCTACAATTCACACACCAGCCGTGTTTATAGGTTATTTCACATTACTGAATGCAGGGATTATAGAAAGACATTCTGAGCTGTTCTGATGAATTAATGCAAACGCAATTAACACAGCTAAATACATTCAGACAAACAATTTAGTTAATTGGTCAGCTCATTGGATCACAACAATTCTATTTTGTGGGTCTGCAACTTGTACTTTCCAAATTGTATATATTTTCAACTATCTAATAACAGCAGCAGCAAATGTGTTACCTGTTACTACACTCACTGCTTCGCCACACACAGGTTATCAGAGAATGAGTAATACTCCTGCTAATTTAGAAAACCAATGAATTGTTGGTGTCCTTCCCGACTCATAGACTTGCATGGTAGAGGGGCTGGTCACTATAAAATTTAGATTTTAAATTTGCTCTGTATGAGTGATTATGCCCCCAGTAAGCTGGTACTACAATCAGAGTTGGTTTCTACATTTGCATCCCATGGGCCCTTGCTCCCAATCACACTGAATTGGAAAAAGTCGGCCCGGGGAATAAATAAATTATCTGACAGCTCTAAACACCTTTCAGTCTTACCATAAATCAACATGTAAACATTTTTCTATATAGATTTAAAAATGCAAGACAATTATTGATATAATATTTTATGTGCAATTCATAATCTCAAACAATTTAATATTATGTATTCTTATCAGAAGTTTCCCTTTTTAATTAAACTGCTTAACTTACCCATAACTAGGGCTGTATTTTCATCATTTGAACTTGAGATCACAGATTTGACAGAGTGGAAGTATTTCATCTGCAAAAGAAGACAGGAAAAAAGTATTGAGCAAAGGCTGTGAGTACTTATGTACATGTGCTTTCTCAATGTTTTTATTTTTAATAAATTTGCAAAAACCGCAAGTAAACTTTTTTCACGTTGTCATTATGGGGTGTTGTGTGTAGAATTCTGAGGAAAAAAATTAATTTAATCCATTTTGGAATAAGGCTGTAACATAACAAAATGTGGAAAAAGTGATGCGCTGTGAATACTTTCCGGATGCACTGTATGTCATTCTCCATAAATTACCACTAAAGATGGCGTATTGGAAGGATATACCTGCAATAACAACATCATGTCATCATACTATTTCCCATTTCGCAAAAACCCATCAGACTCAAAATCTGTGTTGTGTTAGGAGATGAACATGCATCTATTTATCTGTCTTCCCTTTGTAGTTAACAAGTCTGTTAGGGCATTACATGCAGTAGAAGCAAATCTAATCTTTGAGCCCTGATCTAGAGCTTAAGAGGAGCCATAAACAAAGACACAGAAGGCTCTGAAGTAGCAGTGAGTCTTTTATTCACTTGAAAAGCTCTCCACCAGTAAAATCCATTGTCATGAGGAGTCTCCTGGCATGGATTGGTTTACAAAGTTGTCGAGTGAGAGAATGCTCTTGCCTTGGAACAAACTGGCATGTGTGATGGTTGCAGAAGAGGAGAACAAGGCCATTTTGGGGAGACAGGAGTGGAGTGTTATGGCAGAAGCAGTGTAAGACAGAGTGGTAGCATTGGAGAGTAGCCGAGAATTGATACTCAGCAACTGTGTAACAAGTTGTAACAAACTGTGGCAGCTTTGAGTGTGTGTTATACTAATCCTCTGCACCAGGGGGATCTGTTATGTTGATCAGGCACTATCTGCTGGTGGAATGTTTCTAAGCAGACTCCTAAACCATACCCAACAGGAAATTCTCTAATTCTTTTTGTGGAGGATCCACAATGTTGGTCTTGTCACTGCCTCCTGTTCCGAAAGTACACAGAAGTTTCCAGACTAACTGTAGTGGGAAGCCTACTGTACCTTGATGGAAAACAGCAAAATTTATCAATGTTTTGCCTTGAACTCACCAATTAGCTCTGAATATTTAAGGTCTCTTTTTGGTGGATTTCAACATAATGATTTCTCCCACGGCACCATCAATTCTACTATGACATATAAACAGTTAATAATTTTTTAAACAGTTATGATATTTTTTAAACAGACAGATTACATGACTAACGAGGCACATGGATGCATCTTTTAAGTTAGAATATATTTATTTCAAAGAATTCCTATACCTTGGTCACCCAATCATTATGCACTTTCCAGCGGATATAATTCACTTGGCCTCCATCAGAAATGTTCTCCAAAGGAATGCTAGGAATTCCATCCATTACTTGATACTTAGACCAGTTTCTGTTTAAACAATAAATATCCAAGGAAATAGTTTAGTTGGAATTAGCATAGGCAACAGTAAGTGCAGAAAGATAAAAAAAAAAAAAAAAAAATCTTATGAAGAAAATGTTAGATACTCACGTCAGGCAATCAAAAGAAAAAAGCATAAAAGGCTGAGACTAATCATAAGAGATCTGGGTTTAAAAGGTCAAATCTGGAAAAAGTATGGAACTACTATCACATCAGTTAACAGTTCATGAAAATAGGAAAGAAATGAATGTATCATAAGAGGATGTCATCTGTTCTTAAGATTTCAGTGAAGTAAATGAGTGAGTGTAGACAGGCACAGTGAACTCGTGATTGTTTGAATATTGCTGGAATGTACCCTACTGATTTCATATCACAAAGTCAGTTCTGTCTAAGACTTTTACAGTTGAAGTGTCTTCATCATTCATCACAATCAGATGCCAGTCACTGTTCCAGGCTTTTTTCAATATTCTCTGTCATCCATTTCATGTTTTGTTTGCTTTTGGTCCCTGTTAGCACAATCTGTTGCCTTGACATGGATCATGTTTCAGTTACAAACTTTATCCATTAATTAATTCATAATCCATTAAGCTGAAGGTTGAAGGGAACTTGTGCCCGTCATGCCAGCTAAAAGAACCATCTCTGGATGAGTGACCAGTCCATCACAGGGCATGCTCATGCACTGTTACACATGTGCAGCTGTTGACAACTCTTCTGGATGAGAGAGGGTACTGACGCTAACCTTCTCCTCTCCTGTTCCCTCCGCAGCATAGAGAAGACACCAAGTGAGGGCAACTGGCTCCACTCCTTCCAGTCCCTGACCTATAAGTCCACTGCTGCCAGAAGGAGGTATTCAGTCTCTCACAAAATTTACCACAAAACAGAGTTCCTTCTTCGCAGTACAACCCTGACATAACCTGATGGCAATCTTGTTTTGGAAAGTTTGCTTGTATTAGCATGCATAGCGGCCCTAATTTTCATATATTTTTGTTGGAATTAAACAGAGACAACCAGGTTGGCGCCCAACATTTTCCATTTTCTCAACCACAGCATGTATACCAAAACAGTAGTGTAAAAACAAACTATACTAGACCAAAGGCATCTGAGAGGCTCAGGAAAAAATGACAACAATAAACAAAAACTCACCACCACCTTTTTATTTCCCCATTCTACCCATCATGTGACTTCAGCACGGGCCTACCAGAGACCATTGCAGCACCCCAAACCCCAGAAAAAAAACCCAGAAACAAGTTATATTATAAATAAAAGGTTCATTTACCTAAATAAGAGGTTTATTTATACAAAATATCTTGCACAAAGGCTATAAACAAGGCATAAACCAACTACACCTCTCAGACGAGCTTGGCCCTTCTTTCACGCAACTCCAACTTATCTGGATGAGGTCAAGCAGTCTCTCTTATCATGGACCCGGGAGTACTTCTGGAAGTACTTTCAGGTCAAATGGAATTCCCAAAAACTAGGGTTGTGAATTCCATCAGCCCTCCCTGACAACCCCCAAAGGACCCAACAGGGCTGCCTCATAGGACAACACGTCCCAGCATACCCTGCGGGCATCTCTGAGGGGATCCTAATCCAAGGAGGCTGCCACCTAACGTATTGAATGACAAAGCATTTATCACTGCACATCTCCCTCAGTCCTTCCATTGTACTGGCCACACAGCCAGATGAGGATCCTTGTTCAGTCCCGGACAGGGTGCCATCCATGTGTGCCGTCTATTACACTAGACAACAGATTTTGATGAGATGGACCAAGAAAATGAAACGTATGAAAAGAGGACACTCTCAACAATTATTGTCTCAGTATTAACCAAGCAAATAGTTAAGTTGCAAGCTCTTTTAAAGCTTGTGTTATAAGACTCACATTTTCTTAACCAAAACCACAACAATTTAAAAAAGTAAGAAGACCCTGAAGACAACTTACCTTAGTGTCTCTGCTGTTCGGAAAATTTGAATAATGTTGACGCAGCCCTGAAAAATGAAAAAAAAAATTAAATACTGTAGCTTGCTCCAGCTTTACTTAATTTAGCAGAAGAATGCTGTAATACAAATGAATCAAATATTTATGGTTATGAACTTAAAGGTGCTCTAGCTGCAACATATTTTTTGCTTTAAATGGTACTTCTTTTACTTAAGACAACTTACATAACATTAACATTGCCGGTTAAGTCACTAGCTCAGATCACACAATGAATCAGTTGCAGGGATCTTACAAACCTTAATATCATTTAGCATTTCTTAGGTTTATATCATATTTATCAAATCATTTTCTTAATTCCTTTTAATTTTGTGGTAAATTTCAGGCTAAATTATCCTTTCTGCTTTGATGGAATTACATTTAAAAATGGTGAAATAATAGAAACTAGAAGACCACATAATGAAGGAAGGTGGCTATAAATGCATAGCTACTATTTATTAATAAATTAAATCTCGAAAAAATATGATGCTTTTCCAATTGCCAGCACAAGTATCTTCAGCAGAATGTTATGTTTTCCTGAAATACAAATTGATTTGCAAAATGATGACATATAAATCTTATAACCTCACCAGGCAATGTTTTGTGCTTTCTGCTGAATTTTAAGACTTGATGCCTACCTGGTTGTCACCGTATAATATCAAACACTCATCTTCTCCTGTGTGACTAGAGGAAGAATAAGAATAAGAATTATTGTCTTTCTTATCGTAATTGATCTAAACCTTGCAACATTCTGCTATACCTGTACTTCCAAGACTCAACTAATTTTCTCAAGTAAGTGACCATTTAGCCAAAATGAAACAAGTGCTTTAAGGTTTGATATTCTTCTTTAACAGACTTTTGCCATTTTTAGGTTTACTTTTAATGGCTGCTTTCATATGCTCATAAGGCCTATGGCTAGTGCTGTGTTATTTGTCCTTTATAAATTGTACGGTTGTCATTTATCGACTTACCCTTCATGGAAGAGCTGTTTTCAAATTTGTTTTACTAAGTTTTTGAATGAACTTGTGTTGTATTTTATGACACATTCTTTAAAGAAACCCCACTGCTTCTCAAAGTTTTCACAAAAAGGTTTGTCCAAGATTATCCCTTTAAGACTTCTTCAGTTTGCTCAAAATTTGCCTGGCTAAAATTAAATGTAATTGTTTTATCTTTATGTACTCAGAATGCTAAGACATTGTGAAACTTTTTATATTATAACTATTAGGTCCTGGCGCACAATCAGCTCTATTATTGGTCACTAGGTTTTTAGTTAATATGAGTTGCCCTAGTACTGTATTGTCAATAAGTGTTTATTGTTTCCAGGTAAGGTAGTTATACTCAGTAGTTATGGTGCTAGAGAGTGATAGCCTTTTGCATGTTGATTAACATTCGCAATTAAGAATTTCATGATGCTCTGTACACATGACAATAATTACCTTATAAACCTTATAATCTAAATTCTGTCATAAATATTGCAGAACATTAAGTCTAAACAGACTTCACCTGGGTGCAAAAAAAAAAAATATATATATATATATATATATATATATACAGTCGATTCCTCTTAATTGGGACACATTAGAACTAGGACATTTTGTCCCAATTAAGCAGCTGCCCCAATTAAGAGAATTCCACATAAAATTAAACAATAAATAATTTTCTTTCAATATTTTAATAAAATTATTGAACCCAAATATAAATTATAAGAAAATAATATAAGCTGTGAAGAAAAAATAATAATAAATTCTAAAGTAAAATAATTAGGTATGTACATACAATTTAATGCTGCAAAAATGCATCAAGTGTAGTCTGTCTTTTGTTTTTGTAAGTTTGTACTTTGTCCTTTGCAGTTCATCTTTTCTGTAATGCCCATTCCTCACGCAGTTGATTTTCTTGTTGTAAGAGACGCACAATGGTATATTTTGGTACACCAGTTATCTCAGTGAGCCTACGATGGCTTGTATTAAATGGCTGGCTTTTAATTTTACCAGCAAAGCAATTTTACTTGAAAGTGTAAAATAATTTCTTGGCATCTTGGCAAGGGTTATAATTTTATAAATAAAATTGACAAAAAAAAAAGTTTACTTATATGTTATATGTACACGCGAGGTGGTGTAGGGGTAACTGAATATGGTTTGGTAGTGGTGACGGTAGACTATTAAGCAGACATGTGCTACTCCACTCTAAGATTTACCAGTGCTTCTATGACGGGCGATGATAGATAACTGACTTGCAGCACGTGTCTGCTACTGTTCCAATTAAGCGGAATGTTGTCCCAATTAAGCATTTAAATTATGTATTAGTTTATTATTTTGGTTTTCATTGCTTGAGATTTGGCCCAAATAAGCGGCTGCCCCAATTAACCGGTGGCCCAATTAAGCGGAATCGAATTAAGCGGAATATATATATATTGTTCAATGTAGAATTTAATTATCAGAATTTTTTCTAATATATTCCTCATATCTAGCCAGGGTTCTGTTATTGCCGTGAGGTCATACTGATATGCAGTTACTACATATTCAATGCCAGCTCAACAATTTTATTTTTAGTGCATTCATTATCAGAATAAGAAATGTTTATATTTTTATCATTTCAGTTCCAGGTTATTTAGAGCCCTAGTTTCACTCTTCTGGTGTGCCTTAATTTTAAGATGCTGCCCCTACTTATGAAAAATCAAGAGTTATAACTGAGATATTCTTTTCATATAATAGCAACAGGAATAGTGAAGGTTTAGGTGATGTGTTTTAGGACTATAAAGAGGGAAATAAAATAACAGAAATAATAAATAATTAAAGTTGAACCAGTACAAAATTCCAATGGGAATATATTTTGCAGGTGAAGTTTTAAATAAATTAAAAATACACTATATTTCAAGAACATGGCAATCAAAGTGGAGTTGTCCCTGTTCTCATCCAGACAATGTAGAAAAGTGATTAAAAATGTTGGATTACATTGCATGCTGTGTTAAATACAAGTGAAATGAGCCCATGCTTAACCTGGAAAATACTCCTCAGCATTGTGGACTATCATGTAAAGTTTTTGCATTTATCATACAAATAAAGACAGATAATCACTAGAAAAGGTCCAGAGGTGAACTACTAGACTAACCCCAGGACTGTGGGGTATAAGCTTCATGGAAAATTGATGGAGTGTAATTGTTTAAGCTTAAGTAAATGAAGATTAAGAGGAGACATGCTTGAATTGTTTAAAACAATGAATGTAATTAGTATTATGGATGCCAACTGTTACTTCAAATTCTTAAATGTGGGCACGATGACCCAGATAGTAATTGGTTAAAGTCATAGACCAAGGAGAACTTCTACAGTAATGGGGATCCTTGTGGGAGAGGGCATATTTACAGAATACAGCACCCCTAGTGGTATTTGGTAATGTTATAAAGATGATTCAGAATTGATTTAAAATTGATATAAATCTCCACAGTATAGTGCATCAAAGCCTAAAATGAGAACTTTATAAATGTTTACCAACAAGAAACAATAAAAGCTGCTTCTTATTTTTGTTCAATTAAAAATGCCATTATCAGTTGTTCTCATTCTTCCACCTTCTACACAAAAGTGCACTATAGAAAAATTGTGCTACACTTGGATTTATTATGGCTTAGCTCTATAATGTGTGTGTGTTTTTTGTTTGTTTTAATTTACCCATATTTTTCTTATCATGCATGCAGATGACATGCCATGAAAAATACATGACATAGAATGTTGATTGGCTGGCATTGAGAACATAATAATGATATACATTGGCTTTTTTCAAAAAGACTTTGTTTAGGTAAAAAATGTAGTGCAGTTAGTTCATTTCAGAGTTATCGTCATGTGCACACAGTACAATGAAATTTCAATTTGAACAATACATACCACTCCACCACACTCCATGTCTGGTGACCCGAATCTCGATCTTTAGGTTAAGCAAAAAACAACATCACCAAATATAATAGGTGCTGATGACTGAAACATGCATACAGTTTTGTAAAATTGTTGCTGAAATTCTTTTCACATGCAATGTTCTTATAGTAAAATTCAATAAAAAGCTTTTTTTGGAGTCATTAAAGGTGTTTGTGGGTTTGGGGTTGGAAAGTAAACAGATATTGCTCTCTAAGTTTTACCAACACCATACACTCTTTTTGAACCCATAAATTTATCAGATAAAGGTCCAGAAGAAAACAAACTTAGGGCTATCTTTTAAAAAGCAACTTGGCTAAACACGACCCACAATAAAACACAAAAGATTTTACCTAAGCAAAAGCTGTAATCCAGTGAGACAATGAACTTGAGACAAATCAAACTGTTTCTCCCAAACAGGCAAACAGTAAAGAGTTTCAGGCAACAAATACCATTAATCAGTTCTGGATTACACACTAGGTCCTTATGGGTCAAAGATACTGTACATTGTGTGACAGATGTCCAGGGACCTTGCCCCACCAGGGCGCCACAAGAAGGGAAGGACCGAGAGAAGGGCAGTATCTTCCTTGGAATGTAAGAGGGCAGCCTCCCTGGATTGTATGGGGGCCATGGACCTGGGGAGCCCAACCCTGTGCAGCGACGTGGCCACCGCCAGGGGACGCCTGGGCAGCTCCAGAACTGGGGTATGCAGCGCTTCTGTCACACCTCGGAAGTGCTGCCAGAAGAGGAGCTGAACTCACTTGCAGCACTTCCACACCACACCCGGAATCTGCTGCCGGATGTTAATTGGGGAGCACCTGGAGCACTTCCGGGTGCTGTATAAAAGAGTCCACCTCACTCCACTCGGGAAGCAAGAGGACGGAGCTTGCGGGTGAGGAGCGGAGGCGGAAGAAGAAGCAGCGAGAGAAAGACATTTAGTGGTGATTTGGGCACAGTGTGTTGTGTTGTGGAAAAGAGGTTGTGTAATAAACTGTATGTGCTTTGGACTTTTGGCCTCCATGTCTGTCTGTGCCCGGGTACGAGGTTCACAATTGATAACAAAGGTCCACTGAGGAAAACTGAAAAATGGTGTCCACTATAGCTTTGAATGTCTGCCTATGTGAAGAAACATGAAACTGAAATACACATAGAGTTTAAAATGGCTGCATACTGATAATCTGCATAAAGATTATCAATGTGTGCAGAAATGTGTCACTAATGTTTTATATACAGAATTTTTAATTTGTCGTTATTTGCTGTCACATACTGATTATATCACATTTTTGTGCCATACAGTGTTGTTATCAGAAGTAATCTGAATTTTTGACAGCAAATATATTTAATTAATATCAGGTGTATAGGCATTATTTAATAGCAGATATATAGGCATTATAAGAAATACTCAATCTTTACTATTTACTAAGAAAAAGCATATTTGGAGGTGTGATTTTGCAGTTCCTGACTTTTTCATTTTGTATTCTATCCTTATGTTCATTTTGTTTTGTCTTTTTGAATCTTGTGCCTGTCTGTGTGGAGTTGGCACTTTCTCTCCTTTCTCCCTATCCAGTGACCTGAGATGAAGACTGGACACCTTCAGTACTGTGTCTCTTTGGAGAATCCCTGGGTACCACTGGCTTGACTTTGTGTTGAACAAATGGCTGCTCACAGAGTTCCAAATCAGGCACATTACCTGCATTGTGAGGGAGTGTCAGTTACAGTACTATGGCCAAGTTGCGCGATTCCTCAAGGGTGATCCAGTTTGTATGATCCTCATTGTTTGGGACCTGAGAGGCTGGACCAGGCCAAGACGACACCCATTTAACACTTGGCTACGGCAGACAGATGGTGTGGAAATGCACTGTACCAGTAAATGCTCCCCAACCTGACCTGACCTGAGGTGTGTATCAGATTAAATGGCAACTCTATACTGGCTCTGTTTGAGTGTAGGCATGCTGGTAAATGGGTCTTGTGATGTGCTGGTGCCTAGTTCATGGGTGGTTCCTGACTAGACTGCAGTGCTGATAGGAAAGTCTCAGAAAATAGATGAATAAATGAAAGCTAAACTGAACTCTCCCACTAGACATGCTGTCAAATTAAGTAAGAATTCCCCACAACAACTGGAGTCAACTTTGTCTTTCTGAATGAAAGTTTTTTTTATTATAGCCTTTATATGAACAATACTAAAATTGTGTTATTCCATTCATTTTCTAGAGCAACTATCCACCCTGTACAAAGTCATAGGATAAGTTCTTCTAGCAGAAGTGAGCACACCACAGAAGCCCACCCCATTTGGGAGATTGGTTCATCACAAGACTCACTTATTTACATGCACTAACTCACAAAAAAAGACTAATTTAGAGTCATCAATTGAACAAATTGCATCTATTTTGACTGTCAGATTAAGTCCTCAACAAAAAAAATCAACCAAACCCAGTAAGACAACACAGTGAGGTGACAAAAAACTCCACATAGAAGATCACTCGTCCAGGAGTCTGAATGATGTGCATGCAATGATGTACTGTATCACTGTCCCTGGGCTTTATTCAAAACATTATGGCATAAGAAGTTGAGGGACAAGTTACATAACTTTAATTTACTTACTGTTAAACAAAACACAGCAAGAAAATTCTTACCTGTAGTCTATCTGTAATGGCATACTTTCAAGGCCTGTTATCTGGAAATATGGCTCAAAGTTAGACATCTCATAGAAACGTATCTCACGGTCACTAAAAGCATAAAAAAAAAACCTCTGTTCAGTGAGTATACTGTATATTACAGGGTATTTGTAGACTCAGTCATACCAAAGTCAATGATCAACCTAACCTATGTAATCTTTGGGAAGCCACAGGAAAAAAAAGTACCCCAAAAAAACTCCTACAATTGTACAATCAAGCCAAGATTTGAACTCAGGATTCTTGCTCTGTGAGATGATAGCATTATCATTTGTATGTAAAATTACTGAGTCCAGATGGGTTACCTTTTATTTTTTGTATAATGGCACAATGAGAGAAATCTAAATAATTAAAATATAATATTTGAGTTGTATTTTAGCAGATTTAGGTACCATTTAAGGTTTTGCCAACTTTCATTAAGTTGTCTTAAAATAAGAAGAATAATTAAAAACTGGATGACCTCTATAAAAGTTCAACACTCAAGCCTTTGAAATGGACTTCATCACTTTGAGTATGCACTTATTACAATTTACACAATTAAGCAGCTATCCATTAAACAGCCTGATGTAAAAAGACAGGGCTGACAGAAAGATTTCTGTTTGTTGGATGAAACATGTCCAGAAACACAATGATAGTGGATATCCTAGCCCAGATTAAAATATGCTACAGTGCAAAATTAACAATGTTTTTCTTTCACAAGGGAGATTAACTTTTTCCTTTAAATGTATATTTAAAGCAATTGCTTTTGTATGCAATGTCGTCCTACCTTGAGTTCAGCTTTGTCTATTCTTCTTTAACTGTAAATGCTGTGATTATAAATTTCAAAACAGACTGTGACCAGTTTCTAATGAGTTATCTGCTCTTATTTAAAATGTGGCATTAAAAGACTCCATAAACCTTAACATAGGATGTAATCCTTTGTGTCAGGCCATCACAGAAGAAAAATGCCTCTGCCAGACCTCCTCACACAATCTATGCCCCTATTATTTTCTTCAGTCAAGTTAAACAGTCCCTATAGAATTGTCATGCTAGGGAGCAAAGACAAAAGACGTTAACGGTGATATTTGTAAGAGGATACCAAAAAGTGAGGTTAACAGCTATAGAACATAAAATTATCCAAGTGCAAAAAAAGGGTCTGTGTCAGTTGTAACTAAAAGAACTATAAGAGAACAGGTGGAAATGTCCTCAAAGGACAGAAGGTCGTGGCACAGAATGATGCAAACAATGCAGAACAGAACTAAGCCAAATCTGTGCAGCACTTGTGAAAATCTCCCTTTAGATTTATCTGTGAGCCTCCAGATGACAGATGTCTTGCTGTTAGTCTGTTCTGTCTGATACATGTTGTATGCTTATATCTTAAATTAACTATTTTTATACTGTATTTTTTCATATAATTTGGAATAATTAGTTTATGTATCTATTCAGTTGTTCATTATTTTTTTTATTGTATCACTTTCTTCACTGTGTCATTTTAAAATGTGTTACATTGTTGTTACATGTTTCTACACCACTGATACCAGAAATGTGCTATACAAATGAATGTTGCTTTGCTTATTGTGTATAACATTATCTTCTATGACAATTCTTTACTTTTTACCAAAAAATAACCAAACAACAATTTTATTTGAAGGTTATTTTATTTAAAACATACAGTTAGGTTCATAAGTATTTGGACATTGATACAATTTTCATAATTTTGGCTTTATACACCATCGCAATGGATTTGAAATGAAGAAATAATTACATGATGAAGTGTAAGTTTTCAGCATTAATTAATGCCACCACAATGGATTTGAAATAAAGCAGTCAAGATGTGACTGAAGTATTGACTTTCAGCTTTAATTGAAGTATTGTATTGAAATACATGTATTGTAATATAATCATGAATATAACGATCACTTTCAATAATTGGTTGAAAATCATTTGCTGTCAATGACTTCATGAAGTCTGGAACTCATGGCCATCTCCAAGTGCTGGGTTTCCTCCCTACTGATGCTTGGCCAGGCCTTTACTGCAGATGTCTTCAGGTGCTGCTTGTTCGTTGGACTTTCTGACTTCAGTTTTGTCTTTAGTAAATGAAATTCATATCCAGTTGGGTTGAGGTCAGTTGATTGACCTGGTCACTAATGATTGTATGTTTTGGCTCATTGTCCATCTGTACTGTGAAGTGCTGTCCTACGAGTTTTACAGTATTTGTGTGAATATGACCAGACAGTATAGCCCTGTACACTTCAGAAATCATCCTGCAAATTTTGTCAGCAGTCATATCATCAATGAACACCAGTGACCCATTTCCTTTGGCAGTCATGTATGCCCATGTCATAAGACTGCCTCCACCATGTTTCACAGATGAGGTGGTATGCTACAGTTCATGAGACGTTCCTTCTCTTCTACATCTCTTGTCTATCCATCATTCTGGTATATATTGATCTTAATTTCATTTGTCCAAAGAAAATTGTTCAAAACTGGACTTTTTTTTTTAATATATTTTCTGGCAAAGTCTATTGCGTCCTTCCTATGCTTGAAGATTACCAATGGTTTGCATCTTGTGGTAAACCCTCTGTATTTACTTTTGTGAAGTCTTCTCTTGATTGTAGACTTTAGCAATGATAGGGCTACCTCCGAGAGAGTGTTCTAGGTTTGGCTATATGTCATAAATTGTATCTTTCTTCACCAAGGAAAGAATTTTGCGATCATCCAACACAGTTTTCTCCCATGGTTGTCCAGTCCTTAAGGCTTTGCAGAGCTCAGTGCATTCCTTCTGTTTAAGAATGTATCAGATGGTTGATTTGACCACTCCTGTTATTTCTGCTATTTTTCAGATGGGTTTGCGTTGTTTACTCTGCCTAATGCTGCTTTTATTTGCATGGGCTGCATATTGAGAGCTCACAGTGACAGTTTCCAAATACAAATTCCACAATTGGAATCAACTCCAGACCTTCTACTTGATTAATAGTTAATGAAAAAATGAGGGACCTGCTCACTATGAAACAGCTTGTCAATCAATTGTCCAAATGCTTTTGAGCCCCTGAAAATATTGGAACATGTATAAAAATGGCTGCCATTACTAAATGGCTCAAACAATATTTTTATTAAACTCTTTTAATTAATGCTGAAAACTTACACTTCATCATGTAATTATTTCTTCATTTCAAATCCATTGTGATTGTGTATAAAGCCAAAAATAGGAAAATTGTGTCACTGTCCAAATACTTATGGACCTAATTGTATTTACATGAATTACTTCCCCAAATCACAACAGTGACTTGTTCACATTTTTACTGTTATTTTTCATGCTATGTTTCCTCCTGTTCTTCATTGTATTTCCAATGTTGTCCTTGGCTGTGACTTTTATCCTAAATGTAATTATTTCAAATTCTGAGCTAATTCTTTGTTTCATCGCTTACTGACTTTTAGCCTTTTACTCTCAAGATGTCTTGAAACTAACCCTGTCCTGCTCCTCTTACTGGGAATCTTCACTATAAATCCATAAATATCGTCTGTAGTTGGGTCTTTGGTTACTGCAGGAGTTTAGAATTGTAACAAGAAAAACAGAATGTTAGTATATTAAAAATCAAAACCAGGAGGAGAAGGGTAAGATTAAACAAAGGGGCGTAGAAAAAAATGTTTGAAATTAAGAGCCAAATGTAAGCAATAACAAATGAAAAACACTGATTGAAGCTTTGGAGAGAAGTTAACAAATAAATGATGAGAGAGTAAAAACATGTTATTGTAATATTATTCATAATAAAAACTAATGGACCTGTGTATGAGGCCCAGGACAGAAATTCTTTAGTAGTGAGTGACACTGCCAGCAGGGAAAATGGGTATTGTTCTGGAAAAAACAACACACATGGACAGCACAGCATTACAGATATGGTTATGATTCTGCATTCTCCATGTGTGTGTGTATTCTACTCCAGAGTCATTTTAAACCATGGTGCAGCTGACGCTAGGATTTCTTGTGTCCACCTAGATGTTAATGTCCACATGGTACCTCAGGCCCAATGAACGATGACTAATGGAGGTGTAAAATGCAGAAGATCACATGGTTTGACGTAGGCAGCATTTATGTATTTTGTTTGCATTGCTTTAGGGTGCTTTGAGGCTACTGCATGAAAAATGTCTTCCTAATACTATCTGCTATGGTAGAAATGTATATGGTAGGGTTTTTAATTTTTTTTACTTAATTCGCAACAGCTAACTTAAATACTCTTAATGGACTCCTTTGTAATATAAACAATATAACAACAGAAGGCCAATGATCATGAGTAGACACAAATATTTTCTGGTGAGGTTGGACTTTGCTGTTGTTTTCCCAGTTTTCATTACACCTCTTCATTTCAGTTTTCATAAATAGCAAATGCATCATCAATTGATGATACTTGAACAGCCATTTTTGTTATATCTTTATTAAGGTATATTAACAGAATATTTGGATAGTCCCCCACATTCTATTCCAGAGTTATAAATGTTACAGTTGGATAGATGGAAGAAGATAGAGGAAGAAAGAATGTGTATGTAATTTTATAAAAAAAAAGGGCTGGAAGAGAAAATGTAAAGAAAAAATTGAAAATGGATAACATTAGCATTGTGCAAACCCATTGGTATGTGACATTTACTCACCAGGTTCCAATGACAAGCTTATTAAACTGAGGCATAAAAGTGGCATCAGCTATCCATTTGGGTGTTCGGGCTGGCTGTTTGTTTTCTTCCTGTTATGACAAAAACAATTATGTAATTTTTGTTGTCTTAGCTTCTGGAAAAAAAAAATCACTAGCCATCTATATATTTGCATGGCATGGTTCCAATTAAAGATCATATTGAAGTTGAAAGCAAGCTCAGCTGCAACAATATCTACCATTAAGCCAGTTCACGGTACTGAGATACTCACAGAGAAGCATTTTGAAATGACAAATTACTTTATAGCTTTAGACAATGGGAAGAAACCAACACAGGCACAAGAATACAAGGTAGTATTACTCAACAGCAAATAGTCCTATATGTCTTTACATACCAGAACTATTCTGGATTTCTTCAGGGTGAGATCTGTTGACCAGTGTGTAACCATGCCATCCTGTCCAACAACCAGAAGACTGTTGTCTGGAGAAGCAGAAATGTTGAGAATTGCTTCTCGGTGTGGTGTCTCCATAATCAGGGCTGGCAGGTGGAAGGAGACATTTGATGACATTTGGGATGACTGCTCACTTTTTGGATAGAAATTCTTTAAAAAAGAATTACATACATTGAGAAAAGTTTCATTAATCTTTACTTTTTACTTTACTTAAAACTTACCACAAAAGAATTGGCTTCTTTAAACTAGTCTGATTAAGTCTTCTAGTAATGTCATTGCTTGTCTTTTTAAAAAATACAGTTTAGTTGAAAACCTCCAGAGCTCCACTCAAATTGTACACATCTTATCATATTTTCCATCCCTTGAATTATATGTTAGTGATGTCATGCAATACACCCAGTCATTTGCATCTTTCTCAATATATTCATTTTGAAGCCGTTCCTTACACGTTGTTCTCATAAAACATTCTTACACTATGGAGTAGGGTTTTGGGAGGGCTATCTGACTCATAAGTGTGTCTTATATGTCTCTTGTGAAGCATCAGAAAAACCATATGACATAAAGATGCAATCTGACTGGTTGTTTGGTGGACCTATCATCTTTTTCTTCTATAGTCAGGAGGTTATCAACCCAGAAAAGTTCCTCTGTCATTTCTCTGTCACAGACTCCACCTCCTGCATTTTCCAGGGTATACTGCCCTGAAGATTCATTAACATGGCATTGAGATTCAACCAGTGGGTGACAGAGGCACATCAGAGTAATCAAAAATCTATCAATTATTTTTTGCCAAACTGCAATAAATGAGTTTAAATGGGATCCCCAACTTGCTTTACATTTTCTTGTTTTTTTTGACAATATACACTGTATATATAATATGTACAAATGAAAAGTTATTGCAAGAAAAGTATGTCTGAGTCCTTTTAAAAATAAATAAGTAAAATCATGAGAAACAGAAATCGACTCAGTCTTTCAACAGTATAAAGCAAGTTTTTTTATGCAATTAAGCATGTTATCCACATTGCCAAAGACATGAAAAAACATACTTGTAAATTACAAATTGTCTTGCACTCCAGTCTTGCAAGGAAAAAATTGATTGAAAGAAACAGAAGAAAACCAAGGTCCAACAAAGTTAATGCAAATATAAAAAAGAAAATAATAATAATAATAATTTATTTTATTTATAGGTGCCTTTCAAGGCACATAAGGACACCTTACAGAGCACATTAATAACAACAGTCACAACATAAAATTAATAAAATATTACAGTACAATAAAACCAGAATAAATACAATAATAAAATTAAATTTAAATTTATCAGCTAAAATTATCAGACAAAATAAGCCATCTTAAAAAAATGTGTTTTAAGATGAGATTTAAAGGAGAGTCGATATTATGAATGTCATGTGGGAGAGAGTTCCAGAGGCGAGGAGCCACTCAACTGAAAGCTCTGAACCCCATGGTAGTCAAGTGAGCAGGAGGTATAAAAAGATTGATAGAGGAAGAAGGTCTTAGAATACAAGAAGGAATGGTGATGTGAAGAAGATCAGAAAGATAAGGAGGTGCCAGATTATGAAGGGTCTTGTAAGTAATAAGCAGAATCTTAAAATCAATGCGATATTTAATAGGGAGCCAGTGAAGCTGTTGAAGGACAGGAGTAATGTGTTCCATGGAAGGGGTTCTGGTAATAATACGAGCTGCAGCATTCTGAACCAATTGGAGTTTGTAAAGGAGTTTGTGAGGAAGACCAGAAAGGATAGAATTACAATAATCAATACGAGATGTAACCAGAGCATGAACAAGAATAGCAGTGTTGGTAGCTGAAAGAGATGGACGTAAACGGCTGATATTACGTAGATGAAAATATGCAGACCGAGTAACATTATGGCACTATGGAGAATAACACCTAAGCTCTTAACCTGGGAGGAAGAAGAGATTAGAGACCTTTAATGAAATATTATCATATTTATCTAAAACAGATTTAGTTCCTACCAGAAAAACCTTCCTGCAGACAGTCAGAGAGGGAAAAAGGTGAAAGTGGAATCAGGCTTAGTAGACAGATACAGCTGGGTGTCAATCTGCATAACAGTGAAAATGAATATTAAATTTCCTAAAGATATGACCAAGAAGCAGAAGATAAATAATAAAGAAAAGGGGACCCAAGACAGAGCCCTGGGGAACACCACTAACAACTGGGCAAACTTGTGATCTGAAATTTTTCAACTGTACAAACTGTGTATGATCAGAGAGATATGATTTAAACCAGGCATGTGGAGTGCTAGTAATACCAATCAATTTTAATCTCTCAAGAAGAATATCATGAGAGATTGTATCAAAGGCTGAGCTCAGATAAAGGAGCCCAAGTATGGGTAACAGCCTAGAGTCAGCAGCCATCAGAAGGTCATTGGTGATTTTAACCAGGGCTGTCACTGTACTGTGAAATGGACAAAAGCCAGACTGAAATCATTTAAACAAATGATTATCAGTAAGGTAAGAGTGAACCAACAGTTTTTTCAAGTGTTTTTGAAAGGAAAGGTAAATTTGAGTTTGGATGATAATTATTTAGGTTGTAGGGATCTGCACCAGATTTCTTGAGAATTGGAACTATTACAGCTGTTTTAAAAGATAAAGGAACAAGTCCAGAGACAAGGGAAGAATGTATGATGTTATTTATTCTAGAGGAAAGAGAAGACAAACAGAATTTAACCAAATAAGTAGGAACTGGATCCAGCTGACAGGTAGAGGGCTTGGAGTTTCTAATAACTATTAGAAAACTATTGCCAAAAGTAAAAGGTCAGACAAAACTCCTTAATTTGAAATAGTCAAAATAGGATTCCTTAAGTTCTTAGTGAACAAATACAATCATTTAGAATCAGCATTAAACTTTTTTTCCTTCAAAAAAATTTCTTAATCAAAAAATAAGTATTTACAAAACATTGCAAGTGTGGAAAATAAGTGACCACCTTCTTTAAGCGTGAAAAATAAAAATGTTTCCTTCTCTTCAACATGCTATTTCCTCAGTTTTTATAGCTATAATGATGCATAGGCTGTGGTGGGTTGGCGGCCTGCCTGGGATTGGTTCCTGCCTTGCGCCCTGTGTTGGCTGGGATTGGCTCCAGCAGACCCCCATGACCCTGTGTTCGGATTCAGTGGGTTGGAAAATGGATGGATGGATGATGCGTGGGTCACTTTCTAACTAAAGTCCAGTGAGTTTAAATTCTTAAAGTAACAGGCACTAGTTTCCAATGTTTTTTTTTCCACACAATTCACATCATATTTTTTACATTTCAGAATACAATTAATTAAAGGGAAAATAGCAATGAAAACACATTAATAAATATACATTAAAAATGTCTTTTGGAATTCCTGCATGGGTTTGCGGAGTTCAGTAATAGTAACAGGATGATGGGCATGACAATACAGGACACAATAAACGTGCCAGAGTGGTTCTTCAGAGCAATGCCTTAGGGGACCAATTTTTGGGTCCCAAAAGAACCATCCAAATGAAGGTTCCAGAAAGAACTTTCATTTATTTAGATCCTTAACTGGCTCCATACAGTAAATAGCCATGAATAGATTGTAACAGATTTGTGAAATGCACGTGGGTCATGATTCTAAAAGGACTCTTGCTATACATAATAACACAGGAAAACATAAGGTTTTCTAAATTTGTTAGTGTCCCACAAGTATCCTACCAAACATTAAATGTTTCAGGTGCTCTTTCTATGTAATAGAAAGTTTTTCAAAACATAGATAACCAACTTCACACACAAACACCCCTTCCCAGAATGAAATGCTGCTTTGTCACACAATGGAGGACTTTTAGAATAGAGCCACTGTTTCTCCAAATTTATGGGAGCCAATTAAGGTGGTCTCCCATAGGAGACATCCCAGACAAAAACCCACTAGGAGAAGACCAAGGGACACAACCAAAACCAATTGAAAGGATTATACCTCTCAACTGTCTTGGGAGCATCTGAGTATTCCTCAGGAAAGGCTATATGGAGTCATTAGAGAGAGTTAAGCTTCATCAACCCCACTCAGTGTACTTCTACAGTGATTTCACCAAAAAGGCAAATGAAAATGATAATTATGATGATATAAGGATAACCAGCCCTCAATGCACCAGATGGCTGTATTTTAATGTATTTGTATATAGTGCTCTACCAGGACGAGAGTTTTTAAACAGAATTACAACTATAAAATGAGCACAATAATGTGCAAAACCTTACAATATTTACACACAAAAAATGAAAAATATCCACAATAGTTTACAACAAATAAAGTCACATAAAAAATGTCCAAAAAAATCAACAAGAAGAAGGACAGCCAACAATGACAAGTGACTAGATGAATTTTAAGGTTCACACAAATAGCCAAAATGGGACAATTTTAATCTACAATGTATACTTTAAAAAGAAAAGCTGTACATACTGTATGTTTATTTCTTTGCACATACTGCTTCTTTCTTGCCAGTATTATTTTGTGTATTTTTACATATTGTTCTGTTCTTTATTTGGACTGTAGAGTTATTGTAAATAGTGTATAGTGCACTGATATAATACGGAGAAGTGTACTTTACAATAACAAATTGGATCTTGGGGGTAAACCCAAAGACTGTAACAGAAATCTCACAGACAATGACAAAAGATGCAAATTGTATACTGAATAAAATGGGTAAACATTCTCACTTCTGGAGCCGTAAGGTAGTAACACAAATTTCACCAGTAGAATAAATTCCACTTCTATGTACTCCCAATTTTGTCCATCTTCTGGTGCTTTTATTTACTTTGGTATAACTTCAATAACGGTGTTGCAGATATCAATTCAAATTCCAGTTGCTTTTCTTTTTACAATATACAGTACATCTAATAAATAAATTACAATGTGCATGCAAAATTTAGAACAATATTTGCAAATTGTTTAACATATTTTTCAAAAAATATGGTTTTAATAAGTTATTTTTATTGCAAGGTGTGTTGTAATAACCCTCTAAAGCCCGAGAGCCAAGACAAACACAAACTGTACATGGGTAGAATGCTTTCAACATCCTTTAAACTACCATATGGCAAGACTGGTTTCTAAGTAGCCACTCTGCCACAAATGCCTGATTGATGGAATGCTGCTGAAGTGGTCATCCTTCCATCTCAGCAGAGGACTTCTGAAGCTCGGTTAGAGTGACCTTCTTGCCCAGTCACTCCAACTCTATGAAGATTCCTGGTACTTTCAAACTTCTTTCATTTCACAATTAATGAGGGCACTATGCTCTTAAGAACACTCAAAGCTTTAGAAATGTTTTTATACCCTAACTCTGATCTATGCCTTACCACAATTTTATCGCGGATGTCTACAGTGAGTTCCTTGGACTTTATATCTTGGTTTTTGTCCTGACGTGCAATATGAATTGTGCAACCTTATATACACGATTGAGCACCTTTCTAAACTATGCACAATTAAATCAGTTTGTCACAGGTGGACTCCAATCAAGTTCCAGACACATCTCAAGGATAATTAAAGCAAACAAGGAGTGCCAGAGCCAAGGGTCTGAAGACTTAAAGAAATAAGAGATTCAGTTTTGATTTTTAATTAAATTGAAAACCTTTATGAAAACAGGTTTTCACTTTGTCATTAAGGGTTATGGAATGCAGATTTGTGGGCAAAAATTGCAAATTTATCCATTTAAAGTTAAACCTACAAAACAGTAAAATTATGCAGAAAGTAAAGTGGTCTGAAGATTTTCTTAATCCGCTATATTTAAAAGTATGTTTAATAAACAGGTCAGAGTCTCATGCTTCAGGCATACTAAAGTCATTATTTTCACAAACTACACAAAGCAAAGTAAATAGTACATCAGACTCAACCACTATGAGGTGGTCATTACTTGTCACAGCATCATCCTATTTCCTCCCCAACACACATAATGATTTATAAATATGCAAAAAAATACCCTTTCAAAATACCTTTGCTTTCCTAAATAATACACATCTGCATTCTGAAGACACATTTCCATTACAGGGTTGCAGGGAGCTGGAGGCTATATTGGGGAAGAATTGAACCCCACACCAAATCCAGCTTGGAAATGGCATCAGTCCATCTCAAAATGCATTCACTTAAATATCAACCCTCATTCTCTCATACAAGACCAATTTAAAGACATGAACAAGTCTTAAATTTCTGAGAAGGTGGAAGGGCATGTGAGTATAGGAGAAATTCCATGCTGCTATTCATGAAATAAAGTATTTATAGTGCTTTCACTAGAAATGTGTCTGCTTTATTGGGAGACAGTTCTTCAGCATAGATATAAGTAGAAAGATTATTAGCGACTGCTGGTTTTCACTACAAACAATCCCAAAATCACTAGTTTCTCAAACATTTTTAACAAATATAGAAGAAGAGCAGTCTGATTTGTAATGAGGTAAGTTAAATATATACAGTACAGTATATATAACAAAAAATAACTTGTTTTTAGAACAATAAAGCACAAAAGCAAGGAACAAGCATAAACTATAAATACTGTACATAGATAAACGAAACAAAACAAACCCTAGCTGCTTCCTTGGCCTCACTTGCAGAGGCCTAATCTCCTGTCTATTCATCTGGGTAGAGCAGTCTGCCTATGTGTCCACCTAAAATTGAGTCTCTTCTTCCTAATATTGGCCTTTTTCCCCAACTCTCATCCCAACTCTAGACTCAAAGAGCCAATTATTCAAGACAACTTTCAACCTCTTTCCAAGGTTACTTTCAGGCTAGGAAAACTCCTTTTAACAGAACAGACATCAGGCAGCATCTCTATCTAGCAGACTTAGATGTTGCTATGCCAAAGTGGTTGAGCTGAACTGCAGCACAAATCCTAACCTCCTCCTTTTCATGTCCAGCCAGCCACTTTGAATAGCCTGTTGACAAAAGAGAGAGAATAATCGCTAAAATGTAATTACCAACAGACTAGGAGATGCAAATGTCTTTTAACAAAGAAACTAAAACATAACAGGTTTTTCAAGAGTCTGTGATTTGATACGAAAACCAGAGGGCTAAGCCATTAACACAGTCGGACAAGAATTGCAAGAAGTAGTTAAATATAGTACTATTATTCAACCAAAGCCAAAATGCTAAGATACAGACTACAAAGCTGTGAATTTTATACCAGAATGTCAGAACCAAAAGCACCAAACTGCACTTGTTCATAGGTCATATCCACAGTCTCGGACAAAGGGCTACTGCTGCTGTTCTGGAATTTATGAACTACTAAATGAGAAGGAAAATGTGATGATTCTTGAGATATGGTCCCTAGCAATCAAAAAGATCTCTTAACAACCCACTATACACTTGCAGAGATTCTAATATGCTTAAAAATTAAACAAAAAAATGAAATCTTTGTCAGACTAGTAAATGCATAAAAATATAGTTTGAGTGTTCAATTTTAAAAATATTAAAATCTTCTGAACTGAAAGGATTTTGTAACAGGCTAAAACAGAATTTCCATTAATTAATAGGTGCCCCTGAATGCCTGACTCTGCCTGGGTCTCACTGGCAGCTTTCAGGCCCCCCTTTAAGAGAATGTGCACTGTCACCCAATGGCCTGGAAGGTTATGAACTGATATTCTGCCATTTCTCTAACATACCACAATGAAAATTGTAATATGGTGCCAACTTTCTTCACTGGGATTGATGTGTTACCTCCAATTGGACAAGGAGGCAATTGGTTTATCACAAAACGTCCATTTCCCCTCACTGGTGTCCCTAGGCTTAACTTCTGGAGAGCCCATCCCAGCTACAGTGCTTATTCTGTGGTGGTGGTCTTCTTGTTGCACTGGTATGTAGATTTGAATTAATATTGCCAGTGTGGGATTTTCTCATTCTGTTAGAATCCTTGGTGGCAGTTGCTTGTCACTTGTTATAACATCACATGGCATTTAAATTCAAAAGTAACAAATTAGGTAAAACTCCAGTGTTAAGTATAATTTTCCACCTGGTTAATAGATTATAAAATTAACGGCGCAATGCATGATAGCGTGCAGTGAATACACTGGACTTGATCATTCATACTTTTCATACACTTCCTCTGTATGTTTAGCATTCATTTGCTCAGAGGTTGATGCACTTGCTGCTTCCTGAGCAGCTCTTCTTTATTCCACCCTAGCGGCCTGCTTCTTCTCTTCTTTCGTCGGCATCTTTAAAACTGATTAAGTCAGTGTTTGTGTTGCAGTTACTCAAGAATGATTTAAGATATGAAGAGGTAGGGGAAGGGACGATGAAGATGGTAGGGAATGAGAACAGCGCCCATACGCATGTGCTGCACAGCTGCCCTGCTGGCCACTGCCGAGAGTTGATTCTATAATAAAATAAAATAAAAATAAAAAGAGGAATAACTTTGGAGGTCAATCATCACCCCGAAAGGAGATAGTAGATGTCACGTAGTATATGTGAACCAAATTTCAGGTCAATAGTTCAAACGGGTTGTGAACTAAAGGTGATTTAAAATCCTGGACAGACAAATGGACACCCACAGTAGCGTATTATGTAAGATGATATTGTGCCATTAATGAGTGGTAGTGCGGCTGTTTTATGGATCCAGTGTTGTGAGTTCAAATTTCACTTGTATATGTGTGGAGTTTGTATGTTCTCCCATGTCTGCATAGAATTTCCTCTTATATCATGAAAGATTGTAAGGTTTATATTAACTAGTGTGGCAGACGACCAGGGATCCTGCCCCACCGAGATACCTGGAAGAAGGACAAACCGGGAGAGGGGCACTATCTTTCCCTGGGTGCAAGAGGGCAGCCCCCCTGGATTCCATCAGGGCCACGGAAATGGAGCTGGGAAGCTCAACCCTGTGGGGACCCATGGCCACCACCAGGGGGCGCCTGGATGGTCCTAGAGCCCTGGAGGACAGCACTCCACCACACCAGGAACTGTGTATGCCCGGAGTGCTTCCAGGTGCAAGGGCAGCACTTCCGCCACACTAGGAAATGCTGCCAGAAGACCTCCAAGCACCTGGAGCACATCCGGGGAGTGATAAAAGGGGCCGCCTCACTCCATTTGACAGCCGGAGTTGGGTGGAAGAGGATGGAGCTTACGAAGAGGAGGAGGAGGAGGCAGCGGCCTGAAGAAAGAGAAAGGACCGAGTAGTGGGTGGTATTTTTGTACACTGTGTTGGTGTTGTGTGTTAGGGAAAATAAACAGTGGGTGTTTTGTACATTTGGAGTCCATGTCTGTCTGTGCCGAGGCTGATCTTTCACACTGGTGAATTCAAATTGGGTGAATTGAAATCCTGGGTATGCACATGAATGGATCCTGCAACAGCTTGAAGCTCTGTCCACAGCTGTTTCCTGATTTGCACCCAGTGTTTCCAGGATATGTACCAGTCCCTTAAAAACCTGTGTTGGATTAAGTGGTTTCAAGATGTCATGTTTCGGCTATTGTAATATTAATTTCCATGGTAATTCAGTTCCAAAATAAATTTATAGGAAATACTGTAATAAATTGAAGAAATTTACTTAAACAAACTACATACTTTTTACATTCTGGCTTTTACAATATTCCAAAATAACTGCATTTTTCCCAGTGATTTGGATGTAAAATAAAAAAGGAACAAATATGGCAATCAAAAAGTACAAAAATTAATCAAAAAGCTTCTTAAGTTCCACAGTCATTTTGTATCTATATTCATATGTACAATGAGCAAAATGAGGAATTCAATTTCGTTGTTACTCCTTCAATTTCGTTGTTCCTTTGTAAAAGTGACAATGACAATAAAGATCTATCTATCTAAATTACATTAGGAGTGTGTTTATAAAGAAGAACTACTATGTCTCTATATAATAAATAGAGATTATTAACACTGGTGCTCTGCAAGACTGCTTTCTCTTCAGAGTATTGTACCTTTTATAAACAAATGATTGGCAAGCTCTAAAATCAATTCAGATTTTTAAATACAATGATTATGCTTGACTGGAGAAATTTTTAAAATCTAATACCTAAATCTAAAAATGTTTTAACAGGAACACATCACAATGTTTTATGAGGTAAATGTGAAGAAAGCATACAGTATTCTGGAAAATGAATGAATCACCAAATTCATCCATCTAGTCCAATACTTTAGAAGAAAAAAGACATCAGTCCACCAAACTCAGATTAATGAAGAATTGGTTGAATGAGTTACATTCTATAAATATTTACAAATCCAGACTGATAATAAACTGAGATGTTTTGATTGTTTTCAGATTACAGTTAACACATTTCATCTGTCTGTTTTGTTACATAAACTATGTCGTTGGTGTCAGTTGTTGTATTCTTCAAATATTCTGTTTAAGTGTTTTGCAGCATATTCTGTCCATTAGTGTGACCTGTGTTTTTGGAAATGTGTGCTCAAAATAAGGTTAACTACAATGCATGATTAAATCAGTAGGTACAGTAGATGATTGAGGTGGATCAATAATTTCTAGATAAGCAATACAAAGACTTTGTCCTTGACCAATTCCTTAATGAACCTATTCATACTCTGCACTATAAATTCCACTTTAGCAGTTTGACAAGCAATAGAATCCTGAAACACATACTTAAAAATGAGAAATAAGACAGAAAGCCTAAGTGGTGCGAAGTTAATTATACTAAGGATCAATTCATCATCAAGCCAATTTAATTCAGTTCAGGGTAATGGGTTCTCACTCTTCACAATCTCACAACATGCAGCTTTGCGATCCAAAGCAACTTACCACACATTTATTTTAAGATATAAACCAACGGAATTCAAAGAAGACCTCACATTGACATGTAAAAAACACGCAGAATCCACACAGACATTGCCCAGGCAGGGTTTCAAACCTATAATGGTATAAGCATTAACCAGGGCATCATCATACTGTTTATTCAGAAGAAGTAGCTCAAGAGTGATTGTTTTAATTTTTAAACTTGTGATATATTTTGTAGTGAACATTTTGAACTGAATGTCTAAATCAGATATAGTAAAAATTATTTTTGATTTTTACTTCAAGCAAATTGTCCCTATAAGAGATTGAAAGAAAATCCTCAAATACTGCTTCACACCAGGACCAGTGCTGAAAGCTCTGCTATAGTGTATCACCACAGAATAATACAAAATGCTGAGGGCTATTTGTTTAACATTCTATCTTTATAATTATCCTCCTTCTAAGCACACAAACCTTCTGCCACTGTTTGCGTTTATATATCCATAGTACAATTAGCTTTACAACAGAATGTCAAATTTCTTCACACTCCGTGGCTTGTTTCAAGAATTAAAACACTCAGATAACTGGACTTGATATATGCTCTTGAAAAAGTTTCTTTCTTTGGGCTTACTTTTATATGATGGGATTACATTTATTCTTTTGATAACAGATGCCACATAATTTTAGGATATATAACAATATTACAGTAATTTAATTGATCAAGAAATTACACAAATACAGTAAATACAAGAAGAACTATAGTTCTTTCAAGAACTGAGTTTGATTCTTGTGTCCTCATATAAAAGTTGATAACAACAATAGCACACAGCACATTGTCTTAATTCAAATACTGCTCATTAAATCTTAGAAGACTAATGAACTGGAGTGCCAAAGCTGTTGAGGCAATTTAATTATTATTGACAAAGTCACTGAAAAGTCAGATTTGCAGTGAACTGAAAAACAAGTTTACTTACATCAGTCACTTCGTCGGCATTGTAACTTTGACCAGACATTTTCTTCTTTAAGAATTTCCGCTTCAATAACTTTCACAAAGTTTTTGATCGTATTTAGAACGGAGTGTATGTTTCATTTAAGCTTCCCATTACACGATGAGAGAAGAGTTGCTATGGTGATACATTTTTCAATGTGCAAACAAGGGTCATTGGTCATCAAGTTGCCCTAACGATAATTCCCGAAACAATATGGTCTCTTTCAAAGTGTTGTATTACACATAACCTAAAGCTGCAACATAGGGGAGGCCTATAATTAACTTTTTCACTCGGAGGAATGAAAAGCAGTATAGGGATGTGGTGACATGTTCAAATATAACAAGTGCAAGACATTTTGAAACATACACTAATACAGTATATTTATATACATGAAGGGGTAAGTTCATTTAATAGGCCTCGGTACACGACAGCACTGATTGATCGATCGATCAAACTAACTGACTGCGAAGTGGACACGTCTTGAAGAGGATGTTTAAGAAAACATAAGATCTGTGACGGATACTTCGGAAACAACTTCAGAGAACACACAAGGGCGCAAAATGATGTAAGGAAATGCTCGGTTTGCCTATACTAACAGGTTCTCAAATGCTGTGCCTGCAGATTGATTTACGACAAACTACGATGGAACGATATCGACTATTTTGATGGAGTATCAAATAGTCAGATGATATTATTCTGTACCTAAGATGTGCAGCGGTATACAGACAGGTATTTTTCCTTACAGTTAAGAAGCCGCTGCATTTGTGCTAATTAAAGTACTTTTCGCTTGAATCCAGTACAGTACATTCTGAGATCACAGTTTACTTGCAAATCGGTGAGCGTTTAAATCCATCTACACACATCTTCTTTGTTATTTAATGTTAATATTTGAACCTTTCTCGAGTTAGCCGCGCTGCTAGGACAGAGAAGTTACAAAGTACTGAGAAATAACGCACCATCGACGACGCTGTAATATAATCCGCAATAGTTTGGATATTGTTGTAGAGATATTTTGGGCGGACACGCGTGTGCTTATTTTTGTATGCGTGCTCAGAACTACCCTTTCTTTGAATTATATAGAATATACAGGTGATTAGGATAATCCAGGATAGTTATTGCATATTGCGAGATGCTCTTTAGACAGACAATGAGCTCCAGCGAATTGGAAAGGATTAACCATGTTCAAAAATTGATGAATAGTTGGACGAATTTGGTGAAATTCGAACTTTGCCTTGAGATCTTTCGATTTCCACTTGAGAACCGATTTCGTTTTAATACGGTTTTTAAATTCTTCGATTTTATCACATATTAACACTGACTGCAAGGATGAAATTTTAAAAATGGGATTAATCGTGTGATCTTACGTCCATAATTGATTGAGTATATAAAGAAATACCCCTCATTCATTATCTGTCCATCCATTCGAGTTCGATCCTGCTTAATCTATTTCAAAGTCTTTTACAGGTTCAAGGGGAAACCGAAGAAAAACCCAGGAGAGGAGAATGTGAAACCAGCGCCCTGGAGCCTACAAATATAGCGGAGAAAATAAGTATTGAACGCATCAACGTTTTTCTCGGCAAACATATTTCTAATGGGGATACTGACGTGACATTTTCATCAGATGTCGGTAAAAACCCAAGTATTCAACACATACAAAGAAATCAGAACATATAAGTCCATAAATTATGTGTAATAAAGTGGAATGACAGGGAAAACGTATTGAACACATGAAGAAAAGGAAGTGCAGAAAAGCATGGAAAGCCAAGAAACCATCTAAAATCTGTCAGTATTCAGAAAGCAATCCTGTTTGTCATTATCAAGGTATCACACAAGAGGTATCCCATGATAGGTAAAAGCAAAGAGCTCTCGCAAGACCTTCACAACCTTATTGTTGCAAAACATACTGATGGCATTTGTTACAGACGTATTTCTAAACTTCTGAATGTTCCACCAAGCACTGTTGGGGCCATAATCCGGAAGTGGAAAGAACATAATTTCACCATAAACAGGCCACGACCAGGTGCTCCTCGCAAGATTTCTGACAGAGGAGTCAAAAGAATAATAAGAAGCGTTGTCCAAGAGGCAAGGACCACTTGAGGAGAGCTTCAAAAAGACCTGGAATCAGCAGGTACAATTGTTTTAAAGAAAACAATAATTAATGCACTCAAACGCCATGGCCTCTATGTACGCTCACCACACAAGACTCCACTGCTGAAGAAAAAGCATGTTGAAGCTTGTTTAAAGCTTGCTGCACAACATTTGGACAAGCCAATTAAATACTGTGAAAATATAGTCTGGTCAGATCAGACCAAAATTGAACTCTTTGGATGTCATTGCACTGCACATCACCCCAAAAACACCATACCAACAGTGTATAATTGAAGGAAGGACAAAAGGAGAAATGTACCGTGACATTCTTGATAAGAATGTGCTCCCATCTACCTGGATGCTGAAGATGAAATGAGGGTGGACATTTCAACAAGACAATGATCCCAAAGTTCATAGAAGAGGCCTCTGGAACGTTCAATATTTGAAGACAATTTGTGTGGAAGAATGGGCCAAAATCACACCTGAGCAATGCATGCAACTAGTTTCTTCATACTGGAGGTGTCTTGAAGCTGTCATTACCAATAATGGCTTTTCAACTAAGTATTAAATAAATTTCAGTATGCGTGTTCAATTCCCTGTGTCATTCCACTTTATGACACATAATTTGTGGAGTTATTTGTTTTGATTTCTTTGTATGTGTGGATTACTTGGGTTGTCACTGACATCTGGTGAAAATGTCATGTCAATAGCCCCATTGGAAATATATTTACTGAGAAAAATGTTGATGCGTTCAATACTTATTTTCCTCGCTGTATTATGCAAAATACTTAAAAATATATGTAACAATACAAATGATGCATTCAAATATTAAAGTGGAATAAAGGAAACAAACTAAAAAGACAAAAACAGTAGTATTTCTTATAATGGTATATCATTGAGTAACAAATTGGAAGGTTTTATCCAACTTCTTAGCTTCATGGCTCTTAATTAACTCAAGAGACTTTGCATATACCAAATAAGAGACTACATTGGATCCATTTATACTTATGAATGAAATATTTCTCAAATTTTACAAAATTAATCAGAAACAAAGTGATATAATTAATAATTTGTTCTCATAAAAAATGTACTATAGTTTAATTAAAAAATAAAATACAATTTCTGGGCAATCCAAGTACACATCTATCCAAGGGTTTCAAGAGACAGTACAATCACTTAAAAGACGTTGAACTTCACATGGTTGTGAAAAAAATCTATATCTGGAACATTTTAATTATAAGGACATTAATAGGGTAACATTTTATGACGAACTGCAAATTAAATTGTACAAGCCTTTGGTAACAGAGAATAAGTAACACAGAAAAATTATTAGCAATTAGAAACACTTTCTTCCATTTTAATTTTATCTGTAATAATCATCCCCATAATCTATAAGATATTAGATTAATCTGATTAAATAAAGAGATATGCATCCTGATAAATGCATTATTACATTTTTGTTCCAAAATGTTTAGAGTACCAATAAATAGATCAAAAAGGCTTCGGACTATCATATATACAATAGGTTCAGTGGAATTGCATTTAACACTAAAATAAAATCATGAAGATACAGAAAACTCATATATTGATCTAAATTTGTGTTAATCTAAAATACAGTCATCAATGTCAAATAACTCCAAAATTAACATTGTTATTAACCCAAGCACTTTCATTATTCTAAATAGTGGATGGTGTAAAACACATACTGTAGTTTTGCTGCGTGACAAAGGATGTGAGAGTTCAGCGCCTGGATCACAGCTAACCACAACGCCAAGGAGAGAACATGCAAACTCCATGCAGTAGGTTACCCCACAGTTGCCTGCAGCCATCACTCATGCAGTTTTGGCACTTACCCATACAAACTACGCATGAACACATCAGTAAAAATTTTAAAAGATACATTATAGTGATCTCATCTTACATTACTCTAATGCCTATATTGGTAAGGGGTCAGAGGAAATCGCTGAAAAATAAAGTACCATTAGGCGTCATGAAAGAGACCCTAATCAATTTCCGTCCGTGTGTGGCTTCACAAACCTAGATGGATAAAAGAATTTTTGAAATCTTGCTACTCGCATGCTTAGACAAGTGTTTAGGCGTTCAGCGCTTTACGGTATTTACAAGCAGACTAACAATCGTTCGCGAAAAATCCGGTGTATACATTCATACATTTGCGTTTCACTTTTAAACTTGAATTTAGGCGGGCTACGGTCTACACGGAGAGATTCAAATCATGGACTGGATTTTCCGGCTGAAAATTGCAGCAGCTGACGTAAATGGTAGTCAGTTAATGTTAAAATACTGCGACATGGTGTAATTAATGGCTATGAGCAGCAAGCAAATCCTATATATCTTTAATGATACTGACCACCGTCAGTACGAAAATCAGCATCACTTTTAGAAACCTACTACATAGTTCAGTCTCTTCTTTGCAGTGTTAGCGTATCGCATGACGTCGGTGTACGTGGCGTGCCACGCTCCATGAGCACGCAAGCGAGCAAACGGTGGCTTCTATTGGCTGAAGTAAAAACGACGAAGGAGTTCTATTCTTGACGTCATTGGGTCGTGGGCGTGCCTTTAACGGACGCGGGTTGTTTGAAAATGGAGAAAACGCGAAAAATCCTAAAAAGAGTAAAGAGGCAAAATGCAGACGCGGTTCTTCTGGCAAAACAGTTTTAAGCAAATATTATTTTTACTGAAATCGTCAGGGCTAGACGAAACTGATGTGATTTGGGATTGTTTTCGAAAACCTGCAAGATGAGTTTGTCGAGTGCGAATACGATAAAGGTAAGTAGCGCGTGTAAAGGCCGAACTGTGTTCTGACAACGTTCCTCTTCGAAAGATCGGGATGGGAGTGATTTGTTGCTTTCAGAATATTTCGCCATTAAAAAAAGTAAAGGTGGTAATGGTGAACTTAGACATCCGTCTCCATTTACGGGGCGTGTACGTTTTGTGTTGCGATCCTCTGTCTAGGCGCTTTGTATTCGCCGTACTTGAACAGGGTACTGTATTTGTTTACCTTTAAATGCATCCTAGCATGCATGGGGAACTGGGATGATTAGGGCTTACTACAAAATAACATATCATTAAATTGGGTGTGGGGATTAGTACCCGAGTGACGTGGTTTACATGCGATCTCCCAATCACGTTGCTGCATCTGATGTTGCTTGTTCATTGAGAAAATAAAAATAATCGCTTTCAATCATATGTTAATTTCATTGTTTTGTTGAAAGGGAAAATTATTTTTTCAGCATTCCAATTCTTCATTACCTTTACAGTGCTGAGAACAATCTTCTTTTTCTTTCGGCTGCTCCCGTTAGGGGTTGTCACAGCGGATCATCTTCTTCCATATCTTTCTGTCCTCTGCACCTTGCTCTGTTACACCCATCACCTGCATGTCCTTTCTCACCACATCCATAAACCTTCACTTAGGCCTTCCTCTTTTCCTCTTCCCTGACAGCTCTATCCTTAGCATCCTTCTCCCAATATACCCAGCATCTCTCCTCTGCATATGTCCAAACCAACGCAATCTCGCCTATCTGACTTTGTCTCCCAACCGTCCAACTTCAACTGACCCTCTAATGTCCTCATTTCTAATCCTATCCATCCTCGTCACACCCAGTGCAAATCTTAGCATCTTTAACTCTGCTAGTCCTGGCCAGGACACTATAGCTATTCAGAGAGTACACTCCTCAGAGTTCCCAGTCAGCTTTTTCTGACATCTAAGTTTAACATGGACAGCAGGGTGACGCAGTGGTTAGTGCTAAAGACGGATCTATCACTTAGGTATAAAATCTTGCACCCATCGATGTCCATATTTAGTTTGTGCAATTTAGTCATGCATGTATGGGTTTTCTTCCCATTTTCTCTCAAAGAAGTTCACAAAAGATTTACTAGTAATTCCAGATTGACCCCTGTGTGGATGAGTGGGCCATTTGTGCTGTCCAGGTTTGTATCCAGCATTTCCCCTGCCAGTGCTTCCAGGTTTGGACAGGGCCCATAAACTTGATTCTGACTGAGTGATTTCGAGAGTGTTTTATATATATGCATGCAGTGTGACATATCACTGTTATGTAACCATTCTATATTACTGTTTCTTTTAAAAAAAATTGTATTGGTATGAAAGTAAATGTCAGAAAGAGTATGAATTATGGATTACTTAATGACATAGAAAAAGCTATGTAATACCAGTTTGTAAACTTTCCACCCATAGTCACACCAGCAAATGTCTAGGTCTTATTTAGGTTATTCTTGCACAGCATTCTATATGGAGTATAGGCTGAGTGTTTACACAGATATACAGTGTATTCAGACCCATAAAAAACTTGCAATGTTGTAGCCTTGTGCTAAAATAATTTATATTCCCCCCCAATAAGCAACATTCAGTTTCCCAGAATGAGAAAACGAAAACAGGATAATAGACATTTTTGCAAATTTATTAAAAAAATTGAAATACCTATATCACAGTGACACAAGTATTCAGGCCATTTTTTCAGTACTTTGTTAAAGTACCTTTGCCAGTGATTATGACGCGATGGGGTAAAAAAAAGATTCTCACACCTGGACATAGGGATTTTCTGTCACTCTTTTTTTCAGATCCTCTCAAGCTCAATCAGGTTGTATGAATACTTTCGGCCAACACCTATTTTCAGTTCTCTCCAGAGATGTTCGATTGAGTTCATATCCAGGTTTTGGCTGTGCCAGTCAAAGACATTTTCAGAGTTGTCCCTAAACTACACCACTGTTGTCTTAGCGTCACTGTTTTGTTGGAAGATGAACCCTCAGCCCAATTGGAGGTCTAGAGTGCTCTGGAGCGGGGTTTCATTAAGGATATTTCTGTGCTCTGCTCCATTTGGCATTTCCATAACTCTGACTAGTATCCTAGGCCCTGCCGCTGAAAACCATCACAGTGTTTCACTGTTAGAATGGTATTGAATTCCTCCAGACATGACACTAATCTTGGATTTATCAGACCGGAGAATCTTGTTTCACACGGTCTGAGAGCCCTTTAGGTGCCTTTTTGCAAACTCCAAGCAAGATTCAGTGCTTCTTTTACTGAGGAGAGGCTCCTGTCTGGCCACTCTGTCATAAGACCTAGATTGGGTGAGTGTTGCTGTGATGGTTGTCCTTCTGTGGAAGTTTTTTTCCATCACCTCACTGTGGTTTTTTTTTTAACCATAGAGTTTTTGGTCAACTCTATTACTAAGGCCTTTCTGCCATGATTGTGAAGCTTGGCCGGGTAGCCTCTTCCATTTAAAGGTTATGTGGGCAACTGTGCTCCTGGGAACCTTAAATACTGCAGGATTTTTTGTAGCCTTCCCTAGATCTGTGCCTTGACACAATTCTGTCTTTAAGCTCTACAAAGAGTTTCTTCAACCTCATTGCTTAATTTTTGCTATGATAAACCTTGTTAGTTGTGGAACCTTATATAAACAGGTGTGCCTTTCGTAATCCTGTGCAATCAATTGAATTGACCATAGGTAAACTCCAAACAAGGTGTCTCAATACAAGATACACCTTAGTCAGATATGCTTTGTCATTGTGGAGTACTGAGTTGCTTGATGTGGGTTAAAGATGAATTTAAATGATTTTAGCATAAGTCTGCAGCATAACAAAAAGTGAAGGTGTTTAAATACTTTCTGAAGGCACTATATAATATGCAAAAGTTAAATACAAACATTTAACATCTGCATACACAAATATGCCTATTAATTAAATTGTAACTCAGAAGTTCATATCTTTGTTGGTCATTTAGACAGTAATGTTCATACTGTCTCCCATTTACAGTGAAGAAGAAAACAACATAAACTGTTGAGAAAGCCATGGTTATTTATAACTAGGAGTTCTGTTGATCTAAGGCATCTGAGCATTTTCCCCTTACATAGGTCACGTGTTAAAATCCCACAACTATAAAAACTGTAACTTTGATATCATGATTGTGTGGAAGCACCTGGATCACAGGAAAGGTACTATGTAAATAAAATGTATTATTATTATTATTACTGTATCAGTCACTGTTGATTCCTAAAGCTGGCAGTCGGTCCAGTGTGTAATTATGTGGACAAGAGCAGTAGCTTTCTCATAGTAGCAGCAGCACCAGTACCAGAGCAGAAGAGAAATGGGATAGAAAAAGATCACCAACAATAATGATTTCCATGCTGAGCAAATGGAACGTTTACATTCATACATTGGTTGAACCCGCATAATCCAAGTACTGTACATATGAATTTATAATGCTTACTTGGTGTAATGGACATAAGTACTGCAAACAGCTGTTGAGGTTTTGGCTTCTTTGTATTTCTTATGTGGAGTTCCTAAATTAAAAAAAACATTCTAGGGTTGGTTTATCCTTTTCATTACCTGTTGGAGCAGTTATGGTTTACCAGATGGCCAAAGAATAATTAGGCCATCTTGTGATGCACTTAATCATATTCACTGCAACCTGTGTTATCTCATGCCATTTTATTTAGTCTGTTCAGTCATTTTTGTTGTCTTTGACTGAGTTCTGTCTCTCTAATTACTAACAAGGATTCGTGTATTTACTGAAGTTATGATTTCATTAGGAGCAGTTTTGTCAGTTATGGTGTTTTTATTGGGACCTAACACAATTTGATTTGTTGTATTGGAACAACTCCTCAGCACTGTGTCATCTAGTTTATTCAATATGTATTTGACTCTCAGGACGGTTCTATATTATACTAAATATGATGAGTGTTTTAAAACGTATTGTGTAGTGTGCTAGGTTTCGCGTACTGCGATATGCTTATAGAAATGCACCGAATAAAATGAACACTGGTTCTTTAATTATGTGGTTTGTTCCCGTCAAGGAACACTCCACTCTACAGGGTATACGCGGGGTGATGCTGGTTTCTATGAGTGGGAGTCCGAGTGGACGTTGCTGTATATCGGTATCTGTCAGTCAGTCAGTCATCTGATGAACAAATATTAAAACACGGGGTATGTCGTACGTATTAATGCGTGTTTCGAGTCTGTCCGTATACGACAGATTTTGTGAAAGCAAAAACTCAATTAGAGGGCGCTTTATTATCTTGGGAAAAGCCACACTAGTTTTACAATAAGTGCTATGAAGTGTGCACCAGACGTTTCGTCGCTTGGATTTCGTCTTAAGTAAATAGCAACAGAGAATACATCTGGAGTACAATAAGGTTTAAACATGCAAGTACTCGAATAGAGAAACACCCACAACCCTCTAAAGAAATTATTAGCGGACTTTCATCTGAGCTGGGCGTTCTAAACTACTATTATTTTAGGTCGTCTATTTTTTTACGCATGGATAAGCAGGTTAGAAAATTGATAGACGACTACTTTGAAGACTTCGGTTTATTCGGCGGTAACACTCGACAGTCAACACGCTGCTAATGGAACAATCCGAACACTTTTTATTCTTGAGGAGTCTGCTGAACACGAATGCCTACTGGATTTGAAGATCAAATGGTAACCCACTTCAAGCAAGAGGAGAATAGTGGTGCAAAGATCAGCTGCTTATCCAAGGAGCTTGAGGCGTCGCGCCTGTTTTCTGCTTATTTGCCCGGCTTCAGCGCCTAGGTGAAAGCGTCGCGTCGTACTGACAGTCCCGTTGCCATGAGAGCACGGACGCCAA